>NC_141877.1:288123029-288423029 GCF_056163025.1 Triticum urartu
GTTTTCTAGGGATAGAAACTTTCAACTCAAGTTTTTCTTCATAAGATTGCATCAAGGCATCAACAATATGTTCGGTGAAGGCTTTCTTTTGACTATAAGCATGTGGAGAATTTAGCACGGATTGCAACAAGGAAATACAATCAATTAAAGAGCAAATTTCATAATTAAATTCCTTGAAATCCAATATAGTGGGTTTAGCAACATCTAGATTTTTATTTCTTTCAATCCCACTTTCATCAATTTCATCATAAAGATCTAAATACTCCGAATTTTTAGAATGCCTTCTAGGCAAAGGAAGATCATATTCAGTTTCATCAAGATTCATATTGCAAAACAAAGATTTAATAGGAGACACATCAATAACTTATAGATCTTCATCTTGAGTTTCATAGGAATTGGAAGAACACGCTTTAATAAAGGCATCTTTGGAAGCACGCATCCTAGCGGTTCTTTCCTTGCACTCATCAATGGAAATTCTCATGGCTTTGAGAGACTCATTGATATCATGCTTAGGAGGAATAGATCTAAGCTTTAAAGAATCAACCTCAAGAGAAATTCTATCAACGTTCCTAGCCAAATCATCAACTTTAAGCAATTTCTCTTCAAGCAATGCATTAAAATTCTTTTGTGAATTCATAAACTCTTTAACACTATTCTCAAATTCAGAGGGCATCTTATTATAATTCCCATAAGAGTTGTTGTAGGAATTCCCATAACTATTAGAAGGATTACTAGGATATGGCCTAGGATTAAAATTCCCTCTATAAGCGTTGTTACCAAAATTATTCCTACCAACAAAATTCACATCCATAGATTCATTGTTATTCTCAATCAAAGTAGACAAAGGCATATCATTAGGATCAGAAGAAACACTCTTAGTAGCAAATAATTTCATAAGTTCATCCATCTTTCCACTCAAAACATTGATTTCTTCTATCGCATGCAATTTTATATTAGAAGATCTTTCAGTATGCCATTGAGAATAATTAACCATAATATTATCTAGGAATTCAGTAGCATCTCCTAAAGTGATTTCCATAAAAGTGCCTCCCGCGGCCGAATCTAAAAGATTTCTAGAAGAAAAATTCAATCCGGCATAAATTTTTTGTATAATCATCCACAAATTCAAACCATGAGTAGGGCAATTACGTATCATTAATTTCATTCTCTCCCAAGCTTGTGCAACATTTTCATGATCAAGTTGTCTAAAGTTCATAATATCGTTTCTAAGAGAGATGATCTTAGCGGGAGGGAAATACTTAGAGATAAAAGCATCTTTGCACTTGTTCCAAGAATCAATACTATTTTTAGGCAAAGATGAAAACCAAGCTTTAGCACGATCTCTAAGCGAAAAAGGAAATAGCTTCAATTTAACGACATCATTATCGTCATATTTTTTCTTTTGCATATCACGTAAATCAACGAAGCTATTCAGATGAGTAGCGGCATCTTCACTAGGAAGGCCGGCGAATTGATCTTTCATAACAAGATTCAACAAAGCAATATTGATTTCACAAGATTCAGTATTGGCAAGAGGAGCAATCGGAGTGCTAAGGAAATCATTATTATTGGTATTGGTGAAGTCACACAATTTGGTAGTATCTTGAGCCATCGCGACAAACGAGCAATCCAACACATGGGCAAACAAAAGCAAACGGGCAAAAGAGGCAAATAGAGAGGGAGGATAGAGAGAGAGGGCGAATAAAACGGCAAGGGTGAAGTGGGGGAGAGGAAAACGAGAGGCAAATGGCAAATAATGTAATGCGAGAGATAGGGATTGTGATGGGTACTTGGTATGTTGACTTTTTGCGTAGACTCCCCGGCAACAGCGCCAGAAATCCTTCTTGCTACCTCTTGAACTTGCGTTGGAATTCCCCGAAGAGGAAGGGATGATGTAGTAGAGTAGCGTAAGTATTTCCCTCAGTTTTTGAGAACCAAGGTATCAATCCAGTAGGAGGCCATGCTCAAGTCCCTCATACCTGCACAAAACAATAGCTACTCGCAACCAACGCGATTAGGGGATGTCAATCCCTTCACGGTCACTTATGAGAGCGAGATCTGATAGATATAATATTTTGGTATTTTTGGTATAAAGATGCAAAGTGAAAGTAAAAGGCAAAGTAAAAAAGCAAAGCAAGATTAAAGTGATGGAGATTGATATGATGAGAATAGACCCAGGGGCCATAGGTTTCACTAGTGGCTTCTCTTAAGAGCATAAGTATTCTATGGTGGGTGAACAAATTACTGTTGAGCAATTGACAGAATTGAGCATAGTTATGAGAATATCTAGGCATGATCATGTATATAGGCATCACGTCCGTGACAAGTAGACCGAAACGATTCTGCATCTACTACTATTCTCCACTCATCGACCGCTATCCAGCATGCATCTAGAGTATTAAGTTAAAAACAGAGTAACGCCTTAAGCAAGATGACATGATTTAGAGAGATAAATTCATGCAATATGAAATAAACCCCATCTTTTTATCCTCGATGGCAACGATACAATACGTGCCTTGCTGCCCCTTCTGTCACTGGGAAAGGACACCGCAAGATCGAACCCAAAGCTAAGCACTTCTCCCATGGCAAGAACTACCAATCTAGTTGGCCAAACCAAACGGATAATTCGAAGAGACTTGCAAAGATAACCAATCATACATAAAAGAATTCAGAGAAGATTCAAATATTATTCATAGATAGACTTGATCATAAACCCACAATTCATCGATCTCAACAAACACACCGCAAAAAGAAGATTACATCGAATAGATCTCCACGAGAGAGGGGGAGAACTTTGTATTGAGATACAAAAAGAGAGAAGAAGCCATCTAGCTACTAACTATGGACCCGAAGGTCTGAGGTAAACTACTCACACTTCATCGGAGGGGCTATGATGATGTAGAAGCCCTCCGTGATAACGGCCCTCTCCGGCGGAGCTTCGGAACAGGCCCCAAGATGGGATCTCGTGGATACAGAAAGTTGCGGCGGTGGAATTAGGTTTTTGGCTCCTGTTCTGATCGTTTGGGGGTACGTAGGTATATATAGGAGGAAGAAGTACATCGGTGGAGCTCCGAGGGGCCCACGAGGCAGGGGGCGCCCTAGGGGGCGCGCCCCCCACCCTCGTGACCGCCTCTCTGATGCCTTGGCGTAGGGTCCAAGTCTCCTGGATCACGTTCGGTGAGAAAATCACGTTCCCGAAGGTTTCATTCCGTTTGGACTCCGTTTGATATTCCCTTTCTTCGGAACATTGAAATAGGCAAAAAAATAGCAATTCTGGGCTGGGCCTCTGGTTAATAGATTAGTCCCAAAAATAATATAAAAGTGGAAAATAAAGCCCAATATAGTCCAAAACTGTAGATAATATAGCATGGAGCAATCAAAAATTATAGATACTGTAAGTGCATCTAGTGCCACCCCTAGTTGGTTTTGGAGTATTGACGACAAACCTAGTTGAGGGACTAATGTGTTTGTGAGAATTGCAGGATAACACAGGTAGAAGTCCCTCGTTGATTCGGTTTTCCTACCAGAGATGAACCCTAAAAATGTATGAAGACATTGAAGTCAGAGGTGGTATGTGAAGACATTCACATTGAAGACTATGATAAGAGAAGACATCGCGTGAAGACTATGGAGCGCGAAGACTTAGCAGTTTCGTCGTTCTGTGCTTTTCTTTGTTGAGTCATAGGAACCACCGTACTGTTAAGTGGGGTCCAAGAGAACCAGTCAGAATGACTGAAGTGATGCTTAACCAAAATCCTATGTCTTCGAGTGAAGACTATGAGAGCAAATCTTGTCCGGAGTTGGATAAGTCAGCTTTGCTTGTAGTCCAAGTAAAGTTGTCGTGTGTGTTTGAAATCTGACCGTTGGAACACGTGTCAGTTCCTTAGTGACCAAGGGTCATTTTGAACAAACCAGGTCGGGTTGCCCAGTGGCTATAAATAGCCCACCCCCTACAACCATAAACGGTTGGTTGCTCAGAGTTAGAGTACGGCTTTTGTCGTTTGAGAGCAACCCACCTCGAAGCCTTTGAGAGAGAATTCCTTGCGAGGATAAAGCCCTAAACACCCAGAGCCAAAGAGTGTTAGGCATTACTTAAGTCTTCCTGTCTGTGTGATCTGAAGACTTATTACACTTGAGGACTGTGAATCCTCCAGCCGGTTAGGCGTCGCGTTCTGAGCATCCAAGAGTCATTGTGGATCGCCGGTGAACGAAGTTTGTGAAGGTTTGGAAGTCTACCTTGAAGACTTACCAGAGTGATTGGGCGAGGACTGGGTGTCCTTAGCTCAAGGGGAATAAGGTGAAGACGAGGTCTTCTGAGTTGAATCTCAGCCTCCCTAACCAGACGTACAATTGTCACAGCAACTGGAACTGGTCCAACAAATCATTGTCTTCAACGAGTCACTGGTTTCATCCTTCCCTTCCCTTTACTTACTGTTGGTCCTTGTGAAGTCATTGTATGATTGCATTATCTTTTGTCTTCACTGAGTGACTGCTTGTTCTCATTGGCTTCACAATATCTTCCTACCTGATCTTTACTGCCTAGCTGCTATTAGTCATTGTGCTTTCACTTCATTGAATACTTGACTATGGTTTGCCTAGTGTAGTCTACCTTCCGCTGCATGGTAATAGGTTTATTTCTATCGTTTGTCTTCGAAACTTCCATGTTTTGAAGACTTTCATAAAAATCGCCTATTCACCCTCCCTCTAGTCGATCACTAGCACTTTCAATTGGTATCAGAGCAAGGTACTCCCTTGTTCTGTGTGATTCAGTTTAACCACCTGGAGTTTTAGCTATGTCGACTGCAGGGATAATTAAAGTCTCTGCTGCATGCCCCGTCTTCGATGGAACTGAATATCCCTACTGGAAGAATAAAATGTGCATGCATCTTGAAGCCATTGATGTCGACCTATGGTATGTTGTCAAGAATGGCGTTCCCAAGGCTGGTGAAGGTGTCACCGCTGCTGATGTCAAGAAGTTTGTTCAACTGGACTCCACTGCCAAGAACATCATCTGTGGTCATCTGACCAAAGGACAGTATGGCCGCGTGAGTGCTTTGGAAACATCTAAGCTAGTCTGGGACTGGCTCTCTAAGGTCAATGAAGGCGTCTCAACCCAGAGAGATCAGAGAATCAGTGTCCTTCGCAACCTCTTCAACCGCTTCAAGAGAAATGACAATGAGAATGTCCAGCTCACGTTTGATCGACTCATTGACATCACAAATGAGCTTCAAGCTCTCGGCGCCACTGAGATCACCAAGCATGAAGTCGTCAAGACACTCCTGAGATCACTTGACAGCTTGTTATACACCCTAGCCCTGATGATTCAAGAACGTCCTGACTACAAGACACTCGATCCGTCTGACATACTTGAGAGGCTCAACACACACGAGTTTCAGCTTTCTGAGAAAAGAGACATCTACGGTCCCAACTATGGGCGAACTCGTGCCTTGAAGGCAAAAGCTGTCTCCTCATCTGAAGAAGAATCTGACAGCAGTTCTGATGATCCTGAAGACATTGGAAAGGAGCTTGCTATGCTTGTGAAGAAGTTCCAAAAATTCACCAAGAAGAAAGGCTTTAGAAAGTCTTCACAATCAAGCTCAAGGAATGATGAAGCTTCTGCTCATGACTACAAGAAGAGAACATGCCACAAGTGCAAGAAACCTGACCACTACATCTCTGAGTGTCCGTAGTGGGACAATGAGAACAACAAGAAGAAGAAGAGCAAGGAGTATGACTCTGACGACAAGAAGAAGAAGAAATACTCAAAGTATTCTTCCAAGTCTTCCTCAAAGTCTTCATCACACAAGAAGAGCTCATCTGGCAAGGCATGTGCGTTTGTTGGCAAGGAAATGGATTCAGAGGAGGAGTCCGCTTTTGAGGAGGCGGAGGTGGAGTCTGAGGAGGAGTCTGATTCTGGCGTTGCGATTCTAGTTACAGCATACGTTGCCAAGTCCATCTTCAACACTGAAGACAATGACTTCATCACCGACACCGATGCAAATGACAAGGACTACTCCGCTCCTACCTACTGCTTCATGGCATGCGGTGCCAAGGTAAACACACGCACTACTCACTATCAAACATCTAGTAAAGATGACTCTGATTGTGGTTCCAAACCCAGCTACAAAACACTTGCTAAAATTGCAACTGAACAACAGAAAGCTATGGAACATATTCAAAAACTGTTAGACAAAAGCGATGATATGTTAGACGCTGAAATGACTCGATCTCAGTCCTTAATTGAAGACATAAAAAATCTTCACGTTAAGTATGAGGAACTTGAAAGTCGTCATGAAACACTCTCAACAACTCATGAAAAGCTTTCCTATGATTATCTTCAAAGGAAGCAAGATCTTGAGAAATTGAGAGCGGCTCATGAAGATCTTCAAAAGGAAAACGAGTCACTTCGCGTCGAACAGATCAGTTCAGCTCAGGAAGGATTTGAACCATCATGTCTTAAATGCATCGAGCGTGACAACGCTACTTCTGTTGCTGGGTGTTCTACTGCTGCTACTATTGCAATATCTTCAACTGTTGATGTGGTAACTAACCCCTCTGCTGAGGATACCACTGCTATTGCTGATGAGAATGCTAGGTTGAAGACATTGCTTGAAACAGGGATGTACAAAAGTCTCAAAGGGCATCAGACACTATGTGATGTCCTCAAAAGGCAGATCCTGAACCGAAACCCTAGGAAAGAGGGTGTTGGGTTCGAAAGGAAAATGAATGCTGATGGCTCTTACTGGAAACCTGAGCAGTACTGTCGGATTTCGGGTTCCGGTAGACCCTTGAGGTTTGAACACTGGGGTGCGCACGGAGATTTCGCCTCCTACCTACCTGCACCCCTCCGCCTCGCTGAGATCTAAGCAATGGAAAGAACAACACAAGAGACACAGGGTTTATACTGGTTCGGGCCACTGTTGTGGTGTAATACCCTACTCCAGTGTGTGGTGTGGTGGATTGCCTCTGGGCTGATGATGAGGAACAATACAAGGAAGAACAGCCTCGCGAGGGTCTGCTCTTGGCTGGGGCGATGAACTGCTGGGAGGAGTTCAGTCACCCTTCTCTCTCTCTCTCCGATTGTTGATGCCCCTCTCCCCTGGGGGTGGCTAGTCCTATTTATAGAGGCCCTGGTCCTCTTCCCAAATATTGAGCGGGAAGGGAGCCAACAATGGCGGGCTAATTTGAAGGGGGACAGCTAGTACCAGCTATCCTGACAAAAGCAGTATTCGCCTGCACAAAGCTCTGGTGGTGATGCTGTCTTGGGCTCCACAATGACCTTCGTCTTGCAGTCCTCCTGGTCCTGGTCTTGTTGCACCGAAATGGCAACCTTTTCCTGATGCCTCGGTACTCCGCGGCTGCACTTGCCCCCTTTGCACAAAAGAGGAAAGGAGGACACTGCGCGGGCTGGCACCCGCCTGGCGCCCTTGGTCATCATGCCTTGCGTCACGGGCACCTCGTGAGGTACCCCGCCTTGATCTCTCCGCCTCCTCGCGAGCCAGCCTGATGAGGCCGTGCCTGAGGAAGCTCCGTGCCGTCCGCCCCGCGAGGCTAGGCCCCTCGCGAGGGTCTTGGGTCTGTGTTGGTGAAGATGGGCCGTGCTGGGCCCCCCTTTGAGCCACGCCGCAGGCCGCAGGCAGGCAAGTCTGGGGACCCCCGTTCCCAGAATGCCGACAGTAGCCCCCGGGCCTAAGGCGCGCCCGGGCTTGGCTGTGCAGGGAGGCGAAAGGGCAATAGCAAAGCACCGCGGGCCCTAACAGCCTGCGGTCTTGGGCGCCGCGTAGCAGTTGATTGGACGTGGGCGTCTCCACTTCCCCATGGCGCCTCGGCAACTGCACGGATTGGACAAGTCCCTGCATGCAAAGTGGGTCATAATTACCTGCGATCGTGGGGGCCGTCGGTTGGCCCTCACCGGCTATAAGTACGGATCGGCGCGCGCCCTTCCAGTTCATCCCCCCTTGCTTCTCCTTCTTCTTCATGGCCCCGTCGAGGAGGTTCTCGGCCGCAGAGAAGGGGAAGGCTCGCCAGGTTGAGCCTGCCTCTCCCCCGCCCAAGCGCGGGCGAGGGTGCCCTCGCAAACATCCTGTGGCCACCACGGCAGCTCCCCGCGGCCGTGGAGGCGATTTTCAGCACGGCTACGGGCGGATTGCTGCGGCCGGGGGGCGCGCTCCGGTCGCGCGTCCCCCTAGGCCGCGCTTTCGCGTTGCAGAGGTGCTGCCGGAGTTCGTCGTGTGGTCGGCGGAGCCGACCAGCACCCGGCTTCCGCTTCCTCACTTCCTCCTCGGCGAGCTCCCGGCCGACGCCCCGGGCGGCCTCTGGCTTCAGGCCGACGGCTAGGTAGGGCAGGAGTTCGCCGACGTCTTTCCACAAGACGTGCCACCGGGATTACCACCTATTCGCGGGATTGAGCATCAAATTGACTTAATCCCCGGTGCATCATTACCCAACCGGGCACCATACCGTACCAATCCAGAGGAGACGAAGGAGATTATGCGTCAAGTACAAGAACTGCTCGACAAAGGTTATATACGCGAATCCCTTAGTCCTTGTGCTGTTCCTATCATTTTAGTGCCGAAAAAGGATGGTACGTCGCGTATGTGCGTTGATTGTAGAGGCATTAATAATATTACTATTCGTTATCGTCATCCTATTCCTAGGCTAGATGATATGCTTGATGAATTGAGTGGCTCTACAATATTCTCCAAAGTTGATTTGCGTAGTGGTTACCATCAAATCCGTATGAAATTGGGAGATGAATGGAAAACAACATTTAAAACTAAGTTTGGATTATATGAGTGGTTAGTCATGCCTTTTGGGTTAACTAATGCACCTAGTACTTTCATGAGGTTAATGAACGAAGTTTTACGTGCTTTCATTGGACGATTTGTGGTAGTTTACTTTGATGACATATTGATTTATAGCAAATCTTTGGAGGAACATTTGGAACATTTAGGTGCTGTTTTTATTGCTCTACGTGATGCACGTTTGTTTGGTAACCTTGGAAAGTGCACCTTTTGCACCGACCGAGTATCTTTTCTTGGCTATGTTGTTACTCCACAGGGAATTGAAGTTGATAAAGCCAAGATTGAAGCTATTGAGAGTTGGCCGCAGCCCAAAACGGTCACACAAGTGAGGAGTTTCCTTGGCCTCGCTGGTTTCTATAGGCGTTTTGTGAGAGATTTCAGCACCATTGCTGCACCTCTCAACGAGCTTACAAAGAAGGATGTACCTTTTGTTTGGGGTACCGCACAGGAAGAAGCCTTCACGGTATTGAAAGGTAAGTTGACACATGCTCCTTTACTCCAACTTCCTAATTTCAATAAGACTTTTGAGCTTGAATGTGATGCTAGTGGAATTGGATTAGGAGGTGTGTTATTACAAGATGGGAAACCTGTTGCATACTTTTCTGAAAAATTGAGTGGGCCTAGTCTGAACTATTCTACTTATGATAAAGAATTATATGCTCTTGTTCGGACCTTAGAAACATGGCAACATTATTTATGGCCCAAGGAATTTGTTATACATTCTGATCATGAATCTTTGAAACACATTAAAAGTCAAGCAAAACTGAACCGTCGACATGCTAAATGGGTTGAATTCATTGAGACATTCCCTTATGTGATTAAACACAAGAAGGGTAAAGAAAATGTTATTGCTGATGCCTTGTCTCGTCGTTATACTATGCTTTCACAACTTGACTTTAAAATATTTGGTTTGGAGACCATCAAGGATCAATATGTTAATGATGCTGAATTTAAAGATGTATTGCAGAATTGTAAGGAAGGGAGAACTTGGAACAAGTTCGTTCTTAACAATGGATTTGTGTTTCGTGCTAACAAGCTATGCATTCCAGCTAGCTCCGTTCGTCTTTTGTTGTTGCAGGAGGCGCATGGAGGAGGATTAATGGGACACTTTGGCGTCAAGAAGACGGAGGATATACTTGCTACACATTTCTTTTGGCCAAAGATGAGACGGGATGTTGAGCGTTTTGTTGCTCGCTGCACTACATGTCAAAGAGCTAAGTCACGACTCAATCCTCATGGTTTATATATGCCTTTGCCTGTACCTAGTGTTCCTTGGGAGGATATATCTATGGACTTTGTTTTAGGTTTACCTCGAACAAAGAAGGGGAGGGATAGCATATTTGTTGTCGTGGATAGGTTCTCGAAAATGGCACACTTTATACCATGTCATAAAAGCGATGATGCTGTTAATGTTGCTGATTTGTTCTTTCGTGAAATTATTCGCTTACATGGTGTGCCAAATACTATTGTTTCAGATCGTGATACTAAATTTCTTAGCCACTTTTGGAGATGTTTATGGGCTAAGTTGGGGACTAAGCTGCTTTTTAGTACTACTTGTCACCCCCAAACTGATGGACAAACTGAAGTAGTCAATAGAACATTGTCTACTATGCTTAGGGCTGTTTTGAAGAATAACAAGAAAATGTGGGAAGAATGCTTGCCTCATATTGAATTTGCTTATAATCGTTCATTGCATTCTACTACGAAGATGTGCCCTTTTGAAATTGTGTATGGTTTCCTACCTCGTGCACCTATTGATTTGTTGCCTCTTCCATCTTCGGAGAAGGTTAATTTTGATGCTAAAGAACGTTCTGAATTGATTTTAAAAATGCATGAGTTAACTAAGGAAAACATTGAGCGTATGAATGCTAAATATAAACTTGCTGGAGATAAGGGTAGAAAACATGTTGTGTTTGCACCTGGAGATCTTGTTTGGTTACATTTGCGTAAAGATAGATTTCCTAATCTGCGCAAATCAAAGCTAATGCCACGTGCTGATGGTCCTTTTAAGGTTTTAGAGAAAATAAATGATAATGCATATAAACTTGAGCTACCTGCAGATTTTGGGGTTAGTCCCACTTTTAATATTGCAGATTTGAAGCCTTATCTGGGTGAGGAAGATGAGCTTCCGTCGAGGACGACTTCATTTCAAGAACGGGAGGATGATGAGGACATCAATACCATTGTTACACCCACAGCCCCTACTGTTACATATACTGGACCAATTACTAGAGCTCGCGCACGCCAATTAAATTACCAGGTACTTTCGTTTCTTGGTAATGATTCTAATGTTCATGAGATTATGATGCTGCCTAAATTGGATACATTTGTTTTGCTTTCAAATGAAGGGCCTAGCTTGGAGAAGGATGAACATTGGAGCAAGAACACGCATGAAGTTGATGGCATGCGCAAGGGGATCAAGAACGGAGTTACAAGTGATGATTTCAGGACTTTGAAGCCGCCATAAGGAGTGCATGAAGCCATGGACGAAATATACAAGATGCCACTTCATAATATTCGTCCATAGGCTATTCTAGGTGCTGCGTCACCTTATTAATGGGCCAGGCCCATGTAATTTCGAAATACTTAAGTATAGGCTATTTTTAGAGTCCGTATGTGTGGGGAAACAAGAGTTAGGGTTGGTTTCGGACCCCACCCTCAAGGGCCACGAAATTCCCCTCTCTTCCTCCATATATACAGCCCTTAGGGCGTCATTCAGACTTTGGGTTTTGTTTAGATTAAAAGTTCGCCATAGCTGCAACTTCACGTACTTCGTTTGTGTCCAAAGACCAGACCAAGACGTCACAGAACCCCACCTTGATCAATAAAGCTTTCATCTTATATTCGCAATATCCAGATTGCAATCTCAGTTTCTTGCTTGTTCTTCGTTTGCTCGCAGGAAACAGGCCCTCGTGGTCAGGTTGATCGTGCTCCGGCGTGGTCAATAACCCCTCGGAAGTTGGTTTAGCGATTGCTAAGGCGCGACGTCTCGCACGATCGTAGTCGGATCGTCAAGGTCGACTCCCACAGAAAACGATAGCCACCATCTCATCGAAACATCGGGGCACCTTTGCCTCTATCAGCTTCACTAGAGGTCTCCGCAGCCGGGAGCCTGGCCCTGACCCGCGGTTGGCAGACGTTTGCCCGCGCGCGTGGCCTGAGCCGTCGTTGCACCCTGCACTTCAAGTTTGACAGCGATGCCACCCTCTACGTGAGGGTGTTTGGGGAAGATGGTCGCCGCGCAGGGTGCTGCCCCGAGGACGACGACCGCGGCCGGGAACCCAGCTCCGGCGATGATGGAGAAGACAACGCTTGCATGACTGGCGGCGCTCGGGGTTCCCCAAGCTTCTCCGGTTCTTCTTCAAGCAGCAACTCTTCCAGCGGTGGCCGCGGTCAGCCTCCATGCCGTCGCATCTGCTTGGGAGGTGGTAGCGTGTCCGCCCGCCGTCGCGCCCCGGTGAAGCGCGAGAGGGAGTCTGCCTGAGCCCCGGAGGCAGCTCGAGTCTTCCCTGCAGGCTGGTGTGAGGCGAGCTGTGCCTGACTTGTTCTTTCTTTTCCTTTTTCCTGCGTAAAAAAGACAGTAGTGTGGAGCCCCGCGGGGGCGTGTTTGGGTTATTGCTGTTAATCATCGTTTTGTTTCCGTTATCGTGCCTTCCGGCTACGTGCCCGCGTGTGGATAGTTCCCGGCCCCAGCCGTGGGGGGCGACCGACCCAGGCCCTGTGTTCGTGTCGCGATGCCCGTGGGGCACGGACTGGAGGGGTGCTCCTGTAATGGACCCAGGTTGCGAACCCTTTGAACGACTAGGACAGGAACACTCGCGAGGGCGCTTGGCAGTCCCCCCCCCCCTCTCGAGGTCTTGCATAAGAGAAATCGAGGTAGGAGAGTGAAAAGTCGAAGAACCACAAGCCAAAGACGGCAACAACTTCAATAAAACTTCGAATGAGAAGGAACAAGCCAACTGCGGAAAGCAAATGAAAAGCCGCGTCCGGCACCTAATCTAGTCTTCGACGTCTTCTCACCAGCGCGGAGCTAAGTGCTGCCACTGGGCGTGGGAGGGAGCCCCAGGGCCTGAGGCGGCGCTCCTGAGACTCCAGGGCGTGTACAGCCCCAACTCATTATTACGTGATAGTGTCACGGGCGGCGAGCTTCGCAGGCATTGGCCTTCTTCACAGGCTCCGGGCCTTTTCCAAAATGCGACAGCTTCACAGGCTCTGGGCCTTTTCCAAAATGCGACAGCTTCACAGGCATTCGCCTTCTTCACAGGCTCTGGGCCTTTTCCAAAACGCGACAGCTTCACAGGCATTTGCCTTCTTCATAGGCTCTGGGCCTTTTCCAAAACGCGACAGCTTCACAGGCATTCGCCTTCTTCACAGGCTTTGGGCCTTTTCTAAAACATGACAGCTTCACAGGCATTCGCCTTCTTCATAGGCTCTGGGCCTTTTCCAAAACATGACAGCTTCACAGGCATTCGCCTTCCTCACAGGCTCTCGGCCTTTTCCAAAACGCGACAGCTTCACAGGCATTCGCCTTCTTCACAGGCTCTGGGCCTTTTTAGGGGTAGAACCTCCGGAGGTGCTGGATGTTCCATGCGTTCTGGACCGGCACCCCCTCCTGAGTCTCCAAGCGCGCGGAGCCGGGCCTGGAAACATGAACAACTTTGAACGGGCCCTCCCACATGGGAGAGAGCTTGTGCGGCCCCTCCCTGGAGAGAACCCGCTTGAGCACGAGGTCTCCTACCTCGAGAGTTCTAGGGCGGATGTTGCGGTAGTGATATCGCCGCAGTGCTTGTTGGTACCTCGCCGCTCGCAGCGCGGCTTCTCGGCGATGTTCCTCCCCCAGCACGAGGTCCATCCCCCGCATGGCGTCCTGCTGCGCCTCGTCGAACGCCAGGACCCGCGTGGAGCGACATCTGACCTCGTGAGGGAGGACCGCTTCGGCTCCGTAGACCAGGAAGAACGGGGTCTCTCCAGTCAGCTTGGTCGCGGTTGTGCGGATGGACCACAACACGGACTGAAGCTCGTCGTACCAACCTCTGCCGCAGGCCTCCAGCTTCTTCTTGAACGTCTTGGTCTTGAGGCCCCTCAGGACCTCTGCGTTGGCTCGCTCGGCCTGGCCGTTGCTTCGGGGGTGCGCCACCGAAGCGTAGCATATCTGCGTTCCAAGGTTAGCACAGTATGTTTTGAAGAGGTTGCTGGTGAACTGTGAACCGTTGTCCGTGATGATGCGGTTCGGCACCCCGAACCGGCTCACGATGCCCTTGATGAACTTGACCGCGGAACCCGCGGGAATGGTGCCGACAGCCTCTACTTCAGCCCACTTGGTGAACTTGTCTACGGCGACGTAGAGGTAGCGGTAGCCCCCTGGCGCCCGAGGAAACGGGCCCAAGATGTCCAGCCCCCAGACTGCAAATGGCCACGAAAGGGGTATAGTCTGCAGGCCTCCTGCTGGCTGATGGATCTGCTTGGCGTGGAACTGGCAGGCCTCACAAGCTTTCACTAGTTCGATGGCGTCATTGAGCGCGGTGGGCCAATAAAACCCACTACGGAACGCCTTGCCGACGAGGGTCCGTGATGATGAATGATGTCCACAGTCTCCGCCGTGTATATCTTCCAGCAGTTCCTTCCCTTGCTCCCTGGGGATGCAGCGGAGGGATACATCATTTGGTCGCTTCCGGTAGAGCTCTCCATCCTTGATGCAGTATGCCGTGGCCTGGCGTGCCACTCGCTCCGCTTCCTCCTCCTTCTCCGGCAGGGTCCCTTGTGTTAAGTAACTCCGGAGCTCCGTGATCCATCATCCCTCCCGAGGTTCCATCGTCAGGAGCAGGCGCGCTCCTGAGGCCGGGCCACAGGCCGGAGCTCCTGAGGCAGGTGGCTGGGGGAGCTTCTCCCGAGGCTGAGCCGTGTTTGACAATGACGGCAGGGCTGAGGGCTTGAAGAGCCGCTCCTCGAAAATGCCAGGCTCCTGAGGTAACCGCCTGGACGCCCGTTTGGCGATGTCGTCGGCCTCCTGATTGGTGCCACGGGGCACATGCTGCAACTCCAACCCCCAGAACTGCTTCTCCATCCTGCGGACCTCCGCAAGGTAGGCTTCCATGTGCTCATCTTTCGGCTCGTACACCTTGTTGGAGAAATTGACAAGGAGCTGCGAATCGCCCTTGATGGTGAGGCGTTTCACCCCCAGGGCAGCTGCGGCCTTCAAGCCCGCTATTAAACCTTCATACTCCGCTATGTTGTTGGAGACCTTTTCATCTTGCTGGAAACAGAGCTGCACAGCGTAGTAGAGCTTGTCCTGAGTGGGCGATATAAGCACCGCCCCAGCCCCAGCGCCATGCCTGGAGAACGCCCCATCGAAGTACATGACCCAACCTTCTGGCGCCTCGCTTCCCGGGGAGAGGGACCGATCCTCGTCGGCCTTGAGGCCTGGTGCCTCCGTCCATTCTGCCACAAAATCCGCCAACGCTGCTCCCTTGATGACTCTGGTCATGCTGAATTCGAGCTGAAACGCTTGCAGTTCTATGTTCCACACAGCGACCCTTCCAGCTGAGTTAGGGCTCCTGAGCACTCTCTCCAGGGGGTATGACAAGACGACCTTGATGGGGTGACCCTGAAAATAGTGCCGCAGCTTGCGCGAGGCCACCAGTAGCGCGAGGAGGAGTTTCTGAGGCATGGGGTACCGTGCCCTCGCATCCCGCAACACCGTGCTGACGAAGTACACCGGGTGCTCGACGAGGTTGGGTGCATCAGTGCTGGCGGCTCCCTTCAGAGACCATGGCGCCTCTTGAGGCGATGAGGCCTCCTGAGGCTGGCCATCTGGGGGAGGGGCCTCTTCCGCCTCCGGTGCACTCCTCTGCAGCGGCTAATCCTCCTTAGCCGCGGTGGCGGTTTCTGTGGGCCTTCCTTGTTCCTGTTTTGCCTTGTCCCGGGCTGCTGCTGTGTTTTTGATTCGACGCTCCTCTCTAACCACCACCAGGGCTGCGCTGGTGGAGTACGGAGTGGCGGCGAGGTAAAGCACCAGGGGCTCTTGAGGGCGCGGAGCCACCATGACTGGTGGGCTGGTCCGGTATCTCTTGAGATCCTGGAACGCCTTGTCGGCCTCTTCAGTCCACTCAAAGGGCCCCTTTTTCTTCATTAGCTGGAAGAAGGGCAGCGCTCGTTCCCCCAACTTGGAGATGAAGCGCCCTAGCACGGTCATGCGCCCAGTGAGCTTCAGCATTTCTCTGAGGGTCTTTGGCGGGCTCATGTCTTCCACCGCCTTGACCTTTTCCAGGTTAGCCTCGATGCCTCGGTGGGACACGAGGAAACCCAAGAGC
Organism: Triticum urartu; assembly: GCF_056163025.1. Lineage (NCBI taxonomy): Eukaryota > Viridiplantae > Streptophyta > Magnoliopsida > Poales > Poaceae > Triticum > Triticum urartu. The sequence goes on from NC_141877.1 coordinate 288,139,144, forward strand.
TTGCCCGAGGGGACTCCGAACACACACTTCTCTGGGTTGAGCCGTAGGTTCACTGCGTTGAGGCTCGCGAAGGTTTCCTCCAGGTCTTGTATCAGGGTCCTGGCCTCCCAAGACTTTACCACAATGTCATCGGCGTAAGCTTCAACATTCTTCCCGAGCTGCGGGCCCAAGGTGATGTGCATCAGCCGTTGAAAGGTCGCCCCTGCGTTACGCAACCCGAATGGCATGCATGTGTAGCATTACACCCCACACGGGGTTAGGAAGGCTGTCTTTTCGACGTCTTCTACCGCCATCTTGATCTAGTGATACCCAGAGAAGGCATCCAAGAAGCATAGCAGGTCGCATTCCGTAGTGGAATCGATGATCTGGTCGATGCGTGGGAGCGGGAACGGATCTTGCGGGCATGCTTTGTTGAGGTTGGTGAAGTCGACACACATGCGCTCCTTCCCTCCCTTCTTTGGCACAACGACAGGGTTGGCCAACCAATCCGGGTATCGGACCTCGCGAATGACCCCAGCAGCTTCTAATTTGCGGGTCTCTTGGACGATGAAGGCTTGCTTTTCTGTGGACTGCCGCCTGGCCTTCTGCTTCACAGGGCGCACGTTGGGGCACACGTTGAGGTGATGCTCGATTACTCTCCTAGGGATCCCTGCCAACTAGTCAGGCTCCCAAGCGAATACCTTCTTGTTTGTGCGCAGGAACCCGACCAGGGCCTCCTCCTGCTCGGGTTCGAGGTTGGCGCCTATGGTGAAAGTGGCGTTGGTGGACCCGTCCTCATCAACGGGTATCTGCTTGGTTTCTGCCTTGTCTTGGGTGAACAACTGTTTCTTCTTGGCGGGTGCAGCCCCCTTGGGCTCGGGGGTCTCCAAGTCGGCGGGCTATGCCGACGCCGCCGTCTTGAAGGCGAGCTTGAGCACCCGCAGCGCGTCTCCGGTGTCCCCGTGCACGGTGAGGACACCGCTGCTCCCGGGCATCTTCATGAGGTTGTACGTCGGGTGCGTCGCGGCCATGAACTGGGCCAGCGCTGGGTAGCCGAGGATGGCGTTGTAGGGGAGGCCGATGGGGGCGATGTCGAAGTCGACCAGCTCCGTGCAGAAGTTGTTGTAGGTGCCGAAGGTCACTAGGAGCCGGATCTGTCCCAAGGAGCTGGATGATCCGCCCCCAACGCCTGAGAAGGGCCGGCTGGGTTGCAGCCGTTCCAGGGGTATGCAGAGGAGGTTGAAGGCCTCGATCGAGAGCACGCTGAGGCCCGCACCGCCATCGATGAGAGTTCTGGTGACGGCCACCTGACAGATGGTGGGGGTGCACAGCATGGGGAGCGCACCCGAGCAGGCCGAGTTGGAGGGGTGGTCCTCCAAGCTGAAGGTCAGGCCGGCCTTGGGTGCCGCCCGGTCCGGGAGAGCCCCCTGCCGCGTGGAAGCGGCACTGACCCGGCGGATGAACGGCTTGATGTGGTGACTTGTAGGCGGCGCCTGCGAGCCGCCCAGGAGGGCCGCGACGACCGGGGGTGTTGGTGTAGCGCGATGGGCGGGGAAGAGGCTGCGGGGCTCTTCCCAAGAGGCCACGGAGGCTGCCGGCAGGTGGAGCAACCATGTGCGCGGAGCTCTGGTGAGGGCCATGGGGAGCCAGTTGGCCATGACCCTATCATCACCTCCAGCTTCGAGGAGGGCCTCCTCGCTTGCCAGCAAGAAGGCCAGCGGATCTGTCGCGCTGCCGTAGCGCGGCGGCGTCGTTGGCTTGAACTTGTCCGGTCATCGTACCCATTGCAGGGCTGGGGCCAGGGCTCGGAGCCCCCTGGCCCCCGTTCTGGCGCCGGCGGCCGGAGCGGGTGACGCGCTACTCATCGCGAGGCAGGCCATGGCGGTGGAGGAAGAGAAAACTCCGGTGCACCCCTACCTGGCGCGCCAAATGTTGGATTTCGGGTTCCGGCAGACCCTTGAGGTTCGAACACTGGGGTGCGCGCGGAGATTTCGCCTCCTACCTACCTGCACCCCTCCGCCTCGCTAAGATCTAAGCAATGGAAAGAACAACACAAGAGACACAAGGTTTATACTGGTTCGGGCCACCGTTGTGGTGTAATACCCTACTCCAGTGTGTGGTGTGGTGGATTGCCTCTTGGGCTGATGATGAGGAACAACACAAGGAAGAACAGCCTCGCGAGGGTCTGCTCTTGGCTGGGGCGATGAACTGCTGGGAGGAGTTCAGTCACCCTTCTCTCTCTTTCTCTCCGATTGTTGATGCCCCTCTCCCCTGGGGGTGGCTAGTCCTATTTATAGAGGCCCTGGTCCTCTTCCCAAATATCGAGCGGGAAGGGAGCCAACAATGGCGGGCTAATTTGAAGGGGGACAGCTAGTACCAGCTATCCTGACAAAAGCAGTCTTCGCCTGCACAAAGCTCTGGTGGTGACGCCGTCTTGGGCTCCACAATGACCTCCGTCTTGCAGTCCTCCTGGTCCTGGTCTTGTTGCACCGAAATGGCAACCTTTGCCTGATGCCTCGGTACTCCGCGGCTGCACTTGCCCCCTTTGCACAAAAGAGGAAAGGAGGACACTGCGCGGGCTGGCACCCGCCTGGCGCCCTTGGTCATCATGGCTTGCGTCACGGGCACCTCGTGAGGTACCCCGCCTTGATCTCTCCGCCTCCTCGCGAGCCAGCCTGATGAGGCCGTGCCTGAGGAATCTCTGCGTCGTCCGCCCCGCGAGGCTTGGCCCCTCGCGAGGGTCTTGGGTCTGTGTTGGTGAAGATGGGCCGTGCTGGGCCCCCCTTTGAGCCACGCCGCAGGCCGCGGGCAGGCAAGTCTGGGGACCCCCGTTCCCAGAACGCCGACAAGTACCCCAAAACCACATGGGTTGCTGCAAAGGAACCTTCAGCGGATCCATCCACCCTATCTGGCTTCACTTATGCTAATCCCATTGTTATTGATGATTCCTTTGATGCAAACTATAAACTGTTTAAGAATCAGAATGGTGAAGTGTTTGCCAGGTATATTGGTAGTAACTGCAGGAATGGGCCGCCTATGAAGAAAGTCTGGGTGCCGAAAAGGTGTTTGGAGAATCTTCCTGTGAATGTCGTCATGACACCACAAGTGAAGAAGACAAACCCCAGACCACAGGCTTCATATGGTCCAAAGGCTTCATACAGACAGAGGACTCACCTGAGTCGCACTAACGCAAATGTTTTGTAGGGAAACCTTACTCAGGCCTATGAATATGAGCGCATTTCATCAAACCGCCATGTTCATAAGACCAAAAACTATTCTGCTTATCCTTATGAGTACTATTGTCCACCTGCAAGACTTTTTGCTAGGGCTCCAAAGCCAAAGTTCTCAGATGCTGCACTTAGACTCATTGCTTCGAAGCCACCCTTGAAGATGTGGGTGGCTAAGAAAGCTTAACTCACTTTTGCAGGGAAAGGTCTCCGGCCGAAAACCAAAATCATCTGAAGCCATTGCTGGGGACCTTAAACATCTTGTAGGGCGCAAGATCAAATGCCCAAATGGTCTTATTATGTATTTTGTTCCTAAGTCGCTTGCCACTTGCCCTATTAGTCCTAACCTCGATCTAAGCTTTCATAATCCACTTGCTCGTCAAATGTTTATGCTTCACAATTCTCTTCGTGAAGCCTATCCCCCTAACTGCACTGTAGGGTACGACACCAGCTGCTTCAGAATGGATTATTAATAGTGGGTGTACTAATCACATGACTGGCAAGCGAAGCCTTCTCATGGACTCAACCTTACGTCCATCTGACAGAAGTCACATCACATTTGCTGACACTAGTAAAAGCAAGGTATTGGGTCTAGATAAAGTTGCAATCTCAAAGGATCAACACATGGATAAAGTCATGCTTGTTGAATCCCTTGGTTTCAACTTAATGTCTGTCTCAATGCTTTGCGATTTAAACATGATTGTGATGTTTGGAAAATATCGTTGCCTTGTTCTAATGGAATCTGACAAGTCTCTAGTGTTTGAAGGGTATTGGAAAGATGATTTGTACGTGGTAGATTTCTCAGCAGGACCACAACTTGCCGTATGTCTTGTAGCAAAAGCTTCTGAATGCTGGCTCTGGCATCGAAGGCTAGGGCATGCTGGCATGAGGAACCTCCACACCCTTGCAAGGAATAAGCATGTCATAGGCATCGAGGGCGTCAAGTTCAAGGAGGATCACTTATGCGGTGCCTGTGAAGTAGGAAAGATGACGAGGGCCAAGCATCCCTCGAAGACAATCATGACAAGGACTCAACCCTTCGAACTGCTCCACATGGACCTTTTTGGTCCCACTCATTACTCAACTCTTACTACTACTGCTTGTCTCTATGGCTTTGTCATTGTTGATGATTATTCAAGATATACTTGGGTGCATATAATCCTATACAAGACTGAAGTGCAGGATGTCTTCAGACGCTTCGCCAATCGAACCACGAACAACTATGGCGTCAAGATCAAGCACATCAGAAGTGACAATAGCACTGAATTCAAGAACACTGGTCTAGACACTTATCTTGATACTTTAGGCATTACACATGAATTCTCAGCTCCGTACACACCGCAGCAGAATGGCGTCGTGGAACGCAAGAACAGAACACTTATTGAGATGGCCCAGACGATGCTTGATGAATACAAGACTCCAAGAAAGTTCTGGCCTGAAGCCATTGATACTGCATGCCATATCATCAACCATGTTTATCTTCACAAGCTTCTTAACAAGACATCCTATGAGCTCCTTACTAGCAAGAAGCCAAATGTCAGTTACTTCAGAGTATTTGGTGCCAGGTGCTGGATCAAGGATCCACATCACACTTCAAAATTTGCACCAAAAGCACATGAAGGTTTTATGCTTGGATATGGAAAGGATTCACACTCCTCCAGAGTCTTCAACCTTTTTCACTATAAAGTGTTTGAAACAGTGGATGTGCGGTTCGATGAGACTAACGGCTCACAAAGAGACCACCTGCCAAACGTGCTAGATGAAGTTCCATCCACTGAATCAATCAAACTTATGGGAACTGGAGAAATCATACCATCTGAATCTCAGCCTGAAGACAATCCTTCTAACGATGACAATGATCAGCAAGAGCAAAATCTTCGTCCTGTACATCCTCGTGTTGCAAATGAAGTATAGATTGAGAGAATAATTGATAGCATCAATGCACCAGGTCCACTCACTCGTTTAAGGACAACACAGCTAGCAAATTTTTGTGGGCACTTCACATTCGTCTCAATATCTAAACCCAAGAAAGTTGAAGAAGCCTTCATGGAACCTGAATGGATTCAAGCTATGCAAGAAGAGCTTCAACAATTTGAGCTGAATAATGTATGGGAACCGGTTAAGCGTCCTGATCCTCGCAAGCACGATATAATAGGCACCAAATGGATATATCGCAACAAGCAAGATGAGCATGGTAAAGTTGTCAGAAACAAAGCTCGTCTCGTTGCTCAAGGGTACACTCAAGTTGAAGGGATTGACTTCGATGAAACATTTGCTCCTGTGGCTAGACTTGAAGCCATACACATACTGCTGGCCTATGCAAATCATCATAACATTCTTCTGTATCAAATGGATGTGAACAGCGCTTTTCTCAATGGCAAAATTGAAGAAGAAGTGTATGTTGCACAACCGCCTGGCTTTGAAGATCCAAAACATCCTGACATGGTGTACAAGCTCAACAAGGCACTGTATGGCCTCAAACAAGCCCCTCGGGCTTGGTATGACACACTCAAAGACTTCCTGAAGAGCAAAGGCTTCAAACCTGGTTCTCTCGACCCGACTCTCTTCATGAAGACATATGATGGTGAACTGTTTGTGTGCCAAATATATGTGGATGACATTATCTTCGGCTGCACCAATCAGAAATACAGTGAAGAGTTTGGATATATGATGCAAGAGCAATATCAGATGTCCATGATGGGTGAGTTGAAGTTCTTCCTTGGTCTTCAAATACGTCAGCAACGCAACGGCATCTTCATATCTCAAGAGAAGTACCTCAAAGATTGCCTGAAGAAATTTGGGATGCAAGACTGCAAAGGTTTCACGACGCCAATGCCAGCCAAACATCATCTGGGTCCCGACGACAATGGTAAAGAGTTCGATCAAAAGGTATACCGCTCCATGATTGGTTCTTTACTTTATCTATGTGCATCTAGGCCAGATATTATGCTTAGTGTTTGCATGTGTGCTCGATTTCAAGCGGCACCAAAGGAATCGCATCACTTAGCTGTGAAGCGAATTCTTCGATATTTGGCTTACACCCCAACATTAGGATTATGGTATCCAAAGGGCTCAGAGTTTGATCTGGTTGGATTCTCGGATACTGATTATGCTAGTGACAAGGTGGATCGCAAGTCTACATCAGGCACATGTCATTTTCTGGGACGATCACTTGTATGTTGGTCTTTAAAGAAGTAGAACTGTGTATCTCTCTCCACTGCTGAATCTGAATACATTGTTGCTGGATCTTGCTGCGCTCAGCTTCTATGGATGAAGCAAACACTCAAAGACTATGGCATTCATCTGAAGCAAGTGCCACTCTACTGCGACAATGAAAGCGCCATCAAGATTGCCAACAACCCAGTTCAGCACTCGAAGACAAAGCACATTGAAATTCGTCATCACTTTCTCAGAGATCATGTTGTGAAGGAAGATATTGATATCATACACGTCAACACTGAAGAGCAATTGGTAGATATCTTCACCAAGCCCTTGGATGAGAAGAGGTTTTGCAAGTTACGGTGTGAGCTAAATATCTTGGAATCCTCAAATGTCCTGTGATCAGGCACACATCCTAACACTTATGCATATTGATGACTTAGATGTGCAACACACGAAGTAAAGTATATCTTCAATCAATGAAGACTTAAATTCTAAGTGTGAATACATTAATGTGGAATTTGACTTCGGAGCGCCACGATAATTGTGCGCCGTGTCTGGGTCTAATACTTCCTATACGGTGGGTAATGCCACCACCAAATTTTTCTGTTTGAAGTGTTTCACTCATGGCGTTACGTTTGGTATGTCTTCACATTTGGTTTGGCTTCAATCTCAACTTGTCTTCATGATTATCTTCACTATGTTGATTTGATTGTCTTTCTCATATATATATATATATACTAGTGTTTTGTCCTCTACAGCATTCACTTATAGCTATGTCTTCTTGTTGAATATTTTGAACTAAGTGAATGTGATCGGACCCTAACCTCTATATGCTTTCTATCTCAAACTCTATCTCTACAAATCATATGCATTCTATTGAAACTGTCGAATATATTCTCTGTGTCCTTGTCAGCAGAAGATACAGAGACAAACATTAAGTCTGTTTTCAATGCTAAATCCTTTCACCTGAAACCCGGAGAATTGGGAACGACCACCCGACAATCCAGGCGTGCGTGGGAATGTGGAACAACCTCCGATATGTTGCATGATAGCCACGTGCCCTTCAGATGTGAATCGCTAGGGGCACCTGTGTAATAACACTGTGCCGTCCCTGTCCCTATAAATACACGCCTCACCACAGTCATTATCCTTTCTTCCACTCTCGCACAAACCCTAGCGCCACCGCTAGCCCTCGACGACGCCGGCGACGAAGCGCTTAGCTGCCGCGACCTCGCCGACGCCGTCTTCACGCCGGCCGCGGACATCGTCTTCTCCGCCGTCGCCGTAGGTGTCCTCCGTCGCCAAGTTAGGGCACGGACGATCGAACTGCTCGGCCTCCTCTCCCACTCCGTCTAGCAGTTCTTTGTGTGGTAAATAAAACTTCCTTTTTATGGCCCCTTTGATCCTATAGATTCATTACTTTCTACCACAAGCAGTTTCTGTTCACACAAGTTGGATCTATTTCATACTGCATATCATAATATGCCTAGTATGTTCACTTATGCTTCACAAAGTAGTTAGATTCCTCACTTGTACTTATTCATGGATTTGTACAAATCTGGAACCAACTCTTTATCTATGAGTGAATGTCTTCGCACGATGAGGTCAATGTCTTCTAAACTGATTTATCTTCAAAATCTTCTGAGAATGCATATGACCTCTTCCCCTTCCCTCGCACCTTAATGATGTCACAGGTACAAGTCCGTGGGAGAATCCCTTGGTTCTCATAGTCTGCATTTGTTTGCAGAATTCTTACAGCATCACATTAACTCTCCCGAAGCCAGTTCCTGTTTGACCAGAAAGCGGAAGCTTTTGAAGCCTTTCAGTTTAAAGTTCATGGCTACAGAGAAATCAGCAAGGAAGGGTGGCAGACAGCGTCGAGGGGGAACATCAAGAGATCTACCTGATGACCTCTCAGAGTTGTACAAGACAGATCCAGAAGAGGATTACAATCAGTGCAAGACACGAATCTAATGGATTCGAAGATATTGGGCCGAACAATGGTTTAAATACAAGTTTGTGACCCAGGAGTATGCTGAGAAGAATGCCATCAAGAGTCCTCGGGGTGACATTCTCTTCCGAAGCCTTCCACCCAAGACCAGAGCTGAAGCTATTGCTCAGGGTTTCTATCTTTGTATGGTCCGTGGACCACAGCCTGAAAATGCCGACCCATCATCACTGCTCTGGTGTCGTGACGATAATCTCTTCAAGCACAACTTCTAGCACGCAAAGGCATCGGCCAAGGAAAACAAGAAGTCATTGGGACTAGACTTCAACCCTGGTTCTTCTGCTCCCCGGGCTGACGGCACACGCGATGCTGAACCCAATATCATCGGACCTTTCTACAACCTTGATGGCCTTATCACTCACATTTCTGTTCAAGGTGCCAAAGTGGATCATTCTGATGATGATGCCGACACTGATGAAGCCCCAGCTCCTACTACAAAGCCGCACAAGCATAAGAAGGCTAAAGATTCAAAGTCAGCTGCTCCTCCAAAAGCTTCACGTGTGAAGCCACTGGCTACTGCACCTCCTGAAGACAGTGTGCAGTCTGAAGATCTATCACATATCTCCAAGAAGACTAAGATGAGAAAGAATACTGATCAGGCACTGACTGCTGCTGCTATTCTGTGCAATGACGTCATTGATCTGTCCAGCGATGAAGATCTTGCAGATGACGCTCTTGAGCAACTGATCAAGAGCAAGGAAGAAGCAGAGATCTTCAATGATTTGCCTCTCTTTGATGTGGCAATCATCCATAACTTCATTGATGAGTGGTTTGACATGCCCAACCTCAGCTTTGAAGATCTGCAACTTCCAATTGGCCTCAGTGTCGCCTTCACTGGCGCCATTGCTTCTGAGCTAGCTCTAGCTCAGCGCATCGTTGAACTGAAGCAAAAGATCGACTATGAGAAAGCTCAGTTCAAGAAGCACATGGCCAAGCTCAGCGTGCAAGATGTGAAAAACTTCAAGATTATGCTGCACGAGCTCAAGGAAGCCTTTCTCAAGAAGCGTGAAGAAGCTAAAGGTTCTCGTGAGCGCATGAAGAGCCTGGCTGGCAAGTGTGTGCAAGCCTACAATGAGGCTGAGAAGCGCAAGGCTCTTGGTCGTCCTGGCATCGACCCAAGAATGGCTGCAAAGAAGAAGAAGCCATCAACAGACCAATCTGCACCTTCAAGGCGGGAAGAGCCACGCATAGTCTTTCCAAGCAGCATGACTGGCTCGAAGCCAAAGGTCCGGTCAACCGCTTTAGAACTGAAGAAGACAAGGACTGCCAAGGCTGAAGCCAGAAAGAGGAAAAATCCTGATGCTTCTGATGTCGCTCCCTCCAAGAAGAAGCGCAGAACCAAGAAAGATCGGGCTGCTCCCACAGAGCCCCTTGTTGTAGAACCCATCTCTGTTGCTCGCCCTGATTCCTCGCATCAAGAACGACGGATAGTAGTTCATGAGCCTGCTTCCACAGAGGCTCCTGAAGCTGAAGACATTCCAGCAGTTGACCCCACCGCTGCTGAAGACATTGGTCACCATGACAATGTTGAAGATGATGAAGTCCTTCCTCAGATCAAGCACCAACTGGTATCATCGCTTGTACTCACGCACAGCAAACTCATCAGCATTGGTCGTCCTCTGATTCCAACTGCTCAGGATGCATCGTGGGCTGATCACCCACTACAACAAGACACCCCGAGTACTCCCCAACAACAACAAGTCACACCACCTGTGCAAGACGAAGAAGACGACTTTAAGGCCCAGACAACTCCATCTCCACAGGCGTCGCCAGCGCTACGCAGGCTTCGCAAAGGACCAAGGCCTCAAGTCCCTCTTTCGAGCGTTCCAGAAGGAGAAGTGCACCACCAATCTGTTGCACGTCAAGTGTTTCCAGATGCCACTCCTACTGTGACTGTCTCTGAATCCGAAGCCAAAATGGCTGAAGATGTTCCGGCTGCATCAGTCGATGAAGAAGAAGCCCCAAGAGTTGCTACACCCCCGTCTCACCAAGATGTTGTTCTCGAGGAGAATGTGATCGACCCTCCAGCTTCTGAAGTGGAGGTTGAGAATCCTGAGGCTGCCACCACTAACACCACTGAAGCCAATGACGTGGTCTTGGCTGAAGACACTGTGGAGCCTGCACCTAACACTGTGCCAGAGGCCAATGAAGCCAATGATGCACCTGCAACAGATGTGCAGCCTGACGCCTCTATTGATGCCACTGCTCCTGTTCCGCCACCAAGGCCACACACTATCGAGCAAGCATTCAACTATGGCCAACTTATCACTGTCAAATGGCCTTTTCTGACTCCTCCGCCTGCTGCTGGTCCTTAGTTTGACTATCACGTTGAGCACAGGCCTCAGGTTCAGAAGCCAATGCCAAGGTTACCAGGTTTCCAGGTACTGCATCTGCACCCGGATCTTTTAATATCAATGGCTTCAAGGCACACAACACCTTCTTTGATAGCGCCAAGAACCCCTACACCAAGGCAAGAATATCTCCTGCTCGGTTCTGGAGCTATCAGCAGCGCAGTTATTACTCATGCATTCTGTACAATCAAGGTCGCATTTTCCCACATATGCGTCTTGACACTGAAGTCATAACTGGTCTGCCTTGTTTGGAAGAAGCTCTGGATTGCTTCGGAGAGTCTGGATTGTTGTCGTTCGTCACTGACAAGGAGCACTGGAACGAAGAATTGCTGCTCCAATTCTATGCCACTCTTCATATTCGTGGCTACAACAAAGATCCGAAGACTTGGGTCCTTGAGTGGATGACAGGCAATGTTCATCATGAAGCCAAAGCCTTTGATATCATTGAGCTCACTGGTCTGCCCACTCCAGGAGATCTTTATGAACCTGGTTGTCAGCTTCACAGTGCAGCTATGGAGAGCATTTTTCACAAGCCTGAACCAAACATGAGTCAGATGCTTAGCATGATGAAGCCTTTGCCTCCAGATGCTGCATATCCTAAGGAGTTCTTTGTTGAAGACCTTGAGTATCTGCCACGCACTATCTATCACATTATAAGGCGAACTCTCTGGCCCATCAAAGGACATTCTCCACATGCAAAGCTGGAAGGTGCAATGAAGACTTTGGTCTTCCATATTGTTCACGGCAAATGCTTCAATGCACAAGACTTCTTCATCTGCCAACTTGCTGCATCAGGATCTGATCTATTTGGCTTGAAGTTTTACGCTCCATGGATTATGCGGCTGATCAAACTACACTCAGCTGTCACCTATCAGCCCTCTGCTCGCAATCATCGGATCTTTATGCCTGACATCGATATGTCAGTTGAAGCCATCTATCCAGAGCCTGCCAAGGAGCCCCTTAGTCTTCAGAATGCTGATAAGCAAAGTTTCTCACAACACATTGACGGAGATCTAGCAGTCGCTCGTGTTTATCCTCTGGCTGGTACTACCCGTGCACCTCATCGTGCCCTCACTGAAGCAACTGAAAGCACCATTGCCCAACGGCCCAAGAAGCGATCTCGTGTTTTCAACGACCGAGAACTTCTGGTTGCCCTTCATCAGAAACAGGATAAGCATCATGACTGGCTGAAGCGCCAAATGCAAAGCCTCTTGGTGGACGTAAATAGGATTCGCAACCTTGCCACCAAGAATGCCTTTGTTGCCCATGAAACTTGTCAGCGTAGATGGAAAGGGCTGACGCTTATGTGTTCCGAAGATGATCTTCAAGAGGATGGCTTCTCTGAACGCTTCAAGTTTGACTCAACACCTCCAAGAAGGACTGTGCTGTGGTGTACTCCGTCTCTTGAAGACTCTGAGTTCTCCTCCTCTGCTGCAACAGTGAATGCACGTGTCATCGATGATGAAGACGATGCTACTTCACCACCTTCAGCGTGAATCAACACTGCACCGAGTTCGTCTGCACCGCCAACCAACACCGAAGACCCTGCTGCTTCACCAACTCCTCACGGGGACGAGTAGGTGCTCTATGTCTTCAAACCTTGTTGGTCCTTACTGACAAAAGGGGGAGAAGCATATGAGTTTGATAGTCTTCAAGCGGGTTCATATGGGCGGTAGTTTTATATTTTGCCTAGTGTTTACAACTCTCGCATCTTGATACATTTGGTTCTTTGAGTTGTAACACTCAAACTCGATGGTCGTCTGCTACTTATTTGCTATTCTGTGATGCGATGATAAATTCCGCATGTGCGACGATAAATTCCGCACTTAGATCATTTTGCAGACGTCCATTATTCATTATGCATATCATCATCTTCGTCACGTCATATCTTGCATAATGAATTGTCATCATAAGTTGAAGAGGATCTCCACAAGTACAACCTGCCATGTGCATTTGCATTCCAAAAGCAAATTACTTATATGCACATCTTCAGGGGGAGCCCTTGCAACTTATGAAGACAATCCCCTATCCTTTACAATTTCACATATTATATTCCCCGTTGAAAACTTCTACTAGTTTGTCATCAATCACCAAAAAGGGGGAGATTGTAAGTGCATCTAGTGCCACCCCTAGTTGGTTTTGGAGTATTGACGACAAACCTAGTTGAGGGACTAATGTGTTTGTGAGAATTGCAGGATAACACAAGTAGAAGTCCCTCATTGATTCGTTTTTCCTACCAGAGATGACCCCTAAAAATGTATGAAGACATTGAAGTCAGCGGTGGTATGTGAAGACATTCACATTGAAGACTATGATAAGAGAAGACATCGCGTGAAGACTATGGGGCGCGAAGACTTAGCAGTTTCGTCGTTCTGTGTTTTTCTTTGTTGAGTCATAGGAACCACCGTACTGTTAAGTGGGGTCCAAGAGAACCAGTCAGAATGACTGAAGTGATGCTTAACCAAAATCCTATGTCTTCGAGTGAAGACTATGAGAGCAAATCTTGTCCAGAGTTGGATAAGTCATCTTTGCTTGTAGTCCAAGTAAAGTTGTCGTGTGTGTTTGAAATCTGACCGTTGGAACACGTGTCAGTTCCTTAGTGACCAAGGGTCATTTCGGACAAACCAAGTCGGGTTGCCCAGTGGCTATAAATAGCCCACCCCCTACAACCATAAACGGTTGGCTGCTCAGATTTAGAGTACGGCTTTTGTCGTTTGAGAACAACCCACCTCGAAGCCTTTGAGAGAGAATTCCTTGCAAGGATAAATCCCTAAACACCCAGAGCCAAAGAGTGTTAGGCATCACTTAAGTCTTCCTGTCTGTGTGATCTGAAGACTTATTACACTTGAGGACTATGAATCCTCCAGCCGGTTAGGCGTCGCGTTCTGAGCATCCAAGAGTAATTGTGGATCGCCGGTGAACGAAGTCTGTGAAGGTTTGGAAGTCTACCTTGAAGACTTACCAGAGTGATTGGGCGAGGACTGGGTGTCCATAGCTCAAGGGGAATAAGGTGAAGACGAGGTCTTCTGAGTTGAATCTCAGCCTCCCTAACCAGACGTACAGTTGTCACAGCAACTGGAACTGGTCCAACAAATCATTGTCTTCAACGAGTCACTGGTTTCATCCTTCCCTTCCCTTTACTTACTGTTGGTCCTTGTGAAGTCATTGTATGATTGCATTATCTTTTATCTTCACTAGTGACTGCTTGTTCTGATTGGCTTCACAATATCTTCCTACCTGATCTTTACTGCTTAGCTGCTATTAGTCATTGTGCTTTCACTTCATTGAATACTTGACTATGGTTTGCCTAGTGTAGTCTATCTTCCGCTGCATGGTAATAGGTTTATTTCTATCGTTTGTCTTCGAAACTTCCATGTTTTGAAGACTTCCATAAAAATCGCCTATTCACCCCCCCTCTAGTCGATCACTAGCACTTTCAGATACGTTGGAGACGTATCATTTCTCCCCTGACAACAGCCCCAACTACGGATATTGTCGAGCTACAGCGGAAGCTTGATGTGGCAGGGGATGACATTGCGTTAATCAATAGGCATCTTGACGAGTCGCAAGGTATGTATTCGGAGCAATCCTTACACATACGTGTCTGTAATATAAGCGTGACGCTTAAAATTGCATACTGGGATATATATGGTTGCAGATGGTGCCGCCGCCGTTGAGATTCTTCGGGCGGAGCTGGCCCAGGCCAAGGAGCAGGCCCGGTTTAGTAATGCGGCTGCCGAAAATACATTGGCTGAGTTAAAGGCCGAACGAGATGCTCGGCACCAAGGCGCGGGGAAAATATCCGCGATGGTGCTCGAACTACAGAATGCTACTAGCCGCTGTGAGTTCCTTGAGAAGGCGAATAATGGAAAAACGGCTGATCTTGACAAGGCCTTGCGGGAGGCGAAAGAAGCGCGGTCCGAGTCTAGAGTGGCCCGTGAGGAGATCCGGCAAGCTGGGGAGATTGCGGCTAGTAAGCCCTTCTTATTACAGACTACGTTCGGCGATCCGAATTATGCTCAGCTTAACCAAGTGTGGAGCTCTCCAGATGCGTTTTTGGACCTGCCGAAGAGTTATTCCGATGCAGCGCAGTTTTACCAAGCGCAAGAGGGATATGCAACGGAGAAGCTTTTTTGGTCGCAGTTTAGTGCATAAAAACACCCTCTGCTGCTGAATGAACAGATGTCTCAATGGGCCGAGCTTCACAGGATGTCTGGCGCTGCCATGAAGAACGTCATACTCCGGCTGTGGCCGACTGAGCCTATTTCGAATACCTACTTTGTCTTGGTGCAGGAGCTTACTGATGCGGTGCCACGTATCGACGCTGTTAAGCGGTCGGCGTGCATTGAGGGTGCACGGATGGACTTTGCCTGTGTCAAGACATACTGGGAGAAGATGAAGGCCATCGATGTTGCAGCGAAGAGTCCACCCAAGGGCAAGGACTATCACGCACCGCAGCATTATTTCGAGGACGTCTTAGAGGCTGCCCGCTTGATAGAGGGTCAATGCTCAAAAGACATAATATTCGAGTGAGGTGTATGGGAATTGTAAAAGACAATTTTATATTTATTTTTATGTTTTGCTCGAAAGCTTTTGTTCCTCCTGTGCGGCCGTTTTTATATAATCTGAAAGTTTTCCAGTCGTCGGCTTCAGCCCCCTCGTAGAAAGTACGGGGGTGTTCGAAAAAGCATTTGATCACTCTTGACCCAACGTCTTGGTCCATGAAGGAGGTGACAATGCGGCAAACCAGGCAATCGAACTATAGGGCGTTAACACTTTCACTTAGCCATAGGAGTTTTATGGTGGGTCTACGATATAGCCCCTGGTATATACGCAGCTTATTTTTCATAAGATGCGTTGCAAAAATGATCTGAAAAAGATCCTTCGTATGACACGGTGAGAATCGCTAAAGATTCTGATAAGTCATCGAGTGGTTGACCAGCTCTCGCCGCATCATGACAGTCAATTTTCAGCTTTCTCTACTGAGGTGCTTGACCAGATGAACCGGAAGCACAATCGCAGTAGTTCTCCCTTTACTACCCTAGCCGATAGAGCGGAATGTAGGGTAGCAAGCACAGGAGCCGCGCAACCCAACTATTGACCCAAGACATGATTCGGAGCTGATGCATATAAGGCCAAACCCGTGATGCAAAAGTACGCTATAAAGCTGTTCGGACTTGTCGGCAACTCATTTGTTCCCATACCGAGCCCCTTGCGGGTTATGCCGAGGTGTGTGTGTGTAAAACAACCATAGGAGCCGAAATTCGGATCAATTAGGAGAAAGTCAATACTGGACACTGGTTACTTTTACTGGGAGTTGAGTGATATGCCAATTATTACATAGATAACAAAGCCGCGACTCTGGCTATTTGACATGCCAGGGGTCGAAGGCTGAGGAAAAAGGCACCTTATAGGCTCCAAATAGAGAGCGCGGTCTACAAAAAGTTATTTTGGACCTCCTATCGCACGTCTGCGCCGCACGTCCTCGGTTAAGGGATTCCTTGACAGGAATAACCCTTGGGTGATTGTACGAACCCGAACTCTGGTAGAGTCCTTGGGGTGACCGGCCCTTGAGCTACCTGTAGAGGGAAAAGTAAAAAGGAAAAGGGCAGTTAGAAAAGTAGGGCGGTTTGCACGCCCACCCTCATTGTGCTTCCGCCGATGCCCGGGGTATTTCAAGTGCATAATTATGTATGCGTGGTACCCACTTTTAAGGCATATTAGGCGAACGGCAGAAGCCGAATTGCTAGTCCAATAGGGACATTGATCGGTCATGTTGAATGGGGACCGGCGACATTATGGCCGACATGATATGCGGCGTGATAAGGCCGCTGCGTAGTTCGACTGAGGTAGCCGTAGTATGATCTCCTGTACGAAGGGAGTGTTCCTTGCGCTCACCTCTAGGGGTGTGTGTCATGTATACCATGTTTACTATTTTTGCGTCGGGGGGAAACTGCTTCTGACCCCCGTTGTTCGGTTGGTGAGCTTGTTTGTCGTTGCTATCGCCGGGCAGCCTCTTCCCCTTATGTTTGGCATTTAACTTGCCGGCCTGTTTGAAGACCCAATAGCTTATTTTGGTGTGATTAGCTGGTTTATTGGGGTGGTCATGGATCTGGCAAGGCCTATTCAATATTTTGTCTAAATTGAATGGTCCGTCTTTCTTTGCCGTAAATGGCTTTTTCCATTGGCCGGGCTTGGGGCCGCTGAATCCAGCGTTGAGCGTTGTGTCCTATGTGCCCTCATTATTATTGCGGCATTTGTTTGTATTGCGTCATGGCTTTCCATTACCGTCCCGCACTTCAGAGGTGCCCGGATCGCTGGCGCTATTGCTTCTACGGGCGAGCCAGCTGTCTTCTCCCGCGCAAAAGCGGGTCATTAGACCGGTAAGGGATGACATAGACTTTGGTTTTTCCTGACCGAGGTGGCGGGCAAGCCACTCATCCCGGACGCTGTATTTGAAGGCCGCGAGGGCTTCCGTGTCCGGACAATCAACAATTTGGTTCTTTTTAACTAAAGACCTAGTCCAGAGCTTTCTAGCGGACTCTCCAGGCAGCTGGACAATGTGACTTAGGTCATCGGCATCCGGTGGCCGGACATATGTACCTTGAAAGTTATCGCGGAAGGCATCTTCCAACTCCTCCAAGCTGCCAATTGAGTTTTCAAGCAGACTGTTTAACCAGTGCCGAGCTGGTCCTTTGAGTTTTAACGGGAGGTATTTGATGGCATGAAGGTCGTCTCCGCGGGCCATGTGGATATGGAGAAGGAAATCCTCAATCCACACTGTGGTGTCTGTTGTTCCGTGATATGATTCAATATTTACGGGTTTAAACCCTTCTGGGAACTCGTGACCCATTACTCCATCAGTGAAGCAAAGAACAATGTAGCTCCAATGGAGTCCGCCTGCAGTTTTCAGCCCGGGCGTGACTAGGTTTGTCACATCTGAATAGATAGCCATTGTCGCGTGTCACAGTACATCCTCGCGATCTGTAGATAGATATGGTATATCCTGCTTTATTGTCCAGGTCCTGCCGAAGGTCGTATGTATCACCCCGAGCTGTGTTGTTTCTGTTTTTACATGGCGGTGGGGCGGGTTGCAGTTCGGCTTGAATTGCCGCTTTATCCTGGCCAAGTTGCGGTCGACCTGCCGCATTGTCCCGACCACGCTGTGGTCGGTCGGCCGCGTTGCGCGAGTGAGGTATGAGCTCTAGCGCCTCCTCATCAAATTGGGGTAGCAGTTTGCGCTTTGGGTAACTCCCGGCTAGGAGCTTGAGGTCGTATTCTTCGGCTGCCAGGACATTAGTCCATCTGTCGTTGAGCAGATCTTGGTTAGCTTGAAGCTGCTGCTGCTGCTTCTTTTTTAGGTTCCTTGTAGTGGCTATTAGCTTGCGCTTGAAGCGCTCCTGCTCGAGAGGTTCCTCGGGGACGATGAAATCCTCGTCGCCGAGGCTTACCTCATCTTCGGAGAGCGGAAGATAATTATCGTCTTCCGAATCGTCATGTATGGCCTGTTCATCAGGGCTAATTTGCCCATTTTCCCGTTCCTCCTGTTCAGAGGTTACCTCAACGGGGTCTTTATTATCTTCGGGTTTGTCCGGAGTACTATTTCCCCCGCTGCCAGTGTTACTATCCTTTGAACAATGTGACTTAGTGCGTCGCTGAGGACACTAGCATTTTTGTTGTGTCTCGGGAGGTTTATTCTCAACTGGATTTTCTTTGTCATCGTTGTTGGTTGTTTTGGATGTGTCCACCATGTACACATCGTACGAAGAGGTGGCCGTCCAGCGTCCAGTGAATGGCGGACTTTGATTTTGCTCCTCATCAGCATCATCGTCAATACCGTTGATGTCTTCGGAGTCGTAATCGAGCGTGTCGGTTAAATCCTTGATTGTGGCTATGAAGTGGGTGGCGGGTGGGAAGCAAGATTCTCCATCATCAGCCCCTAGTTCGAATCTAACATAGTTCGGCTGTGAGTCCCCCGCCAAGGACATGTTTTTAATGAGCTTAGCACATCGCCCAAGGGTGAGTGCTGGAAGATGTTTGCGGCGCTGAACTCGAAGATCGATAAACGATCAAGTTCGGCATCCGTGGACTCACATGGTTCGGAACTTACACCCAGAGACGAGTCTGGGGTTCCGGTGAAACAAATATTATGTAAGTTTAAGTCCATGTGCGGCTCCAACACCGGGGAATTTGTGGCCTCCGTGGTGGGGTTGAACCTCCAGTCCTTAGATGTCGCCGTATGCTCCGGATCTAAGGCCCAAGCAGTTATAGGAGCTATCTCCTGAATGTGGTCCGATGACAGATTTAGGTCATGTTCATCGAGGTGACCAGGAGCGATCGCCGCGGCCTCGAATCCAGCGAAGATCAAATCTCCATGGATGTCCGACGTAGTTCAAGCTCCCAAATCTGACCTGATGGCCAGGGGCATTGCTATCGATCTGCTCCAGATGGCCAAACGAGTTGGCCCGCAGTGCAAAGCCGCCGAACACGAAAATCTTTCCGAGGAGGAAGGTTTCTCCTTAGACAGTGTCGTTGTCGATGATTCAAGGGGCCATCGAACCTTTTGAGGATGATACAGTGGAACTCTCAATGAAAGCACCAATGTCGGTGTCAAAACCGATGGATCTCGGGTAGGGGGTCCCGAACTGTGTGTCCAAGGTCGATGGTAACAGGAGACAGGGGACACGATGTTTACCCAGGTTCAGACCCTCTCTATGGAGGTAATACCCTACTTCCTGCTTAATTGATCTTGATGAATATGAGTATTACAAGAGTTGATCAACCACGAGATCGTAATGGCTAAACCCTAGAGGTCTAGCTTGTATGGCTATGGTAATGAAGGTATGTATGTCCTCCGGACTAAGCACTCTGGTTTATATAGACACTTGGAGGATCTAGGGTTACACAAGGTCGGTTACAAAGAAAGGAATCTACATATTTGGTCACCAAGCTTGCCTTCCACGCCAAGGAGAGTCCCATCCGGACACGGGTGCAGTCTTCGGTCTTTGTGTTCTTCATAACCCATCAGTCCGGCCCATGGCTAACAGGCTGGACGCCCGAGGACCCCTTAGTCCAGGACTCCCTCAAGGGGACCAGCCCCACGAACACGCAGTTCAAGAAGAAGGGATAGAAGGTACCGCCCAAGGTTTCAGGCTTGGTGGAGCTGGCCCGAAGCGCTGTCTCCCCCCCCCCCCCCCCCCCGTTGCTGTCGCACGTCGTCACCAGGAGTGCGGTGGCGAGGTTCTTCTCCGAGACCGTGGACGCGATCAAAGCAGGCTCGAACCACAAGGGCGAACGCACGCCCTTCTCCTGGTCGGTGGCCATCGGCTGCGGGCTGGGGGAGAGTTTCGGTGGATCTAGGGCTCTCTGGGTGAGAAGGAGAAGGGGGATCTGCAGCAATACGAAAGGAAGGCAATGAAAGCTCTACAGCGGGCACCAGCCTTTTTGTCAGCCAGGAACGGTTGCCAAGGCAGCATGGGTAAGCGGAGGTGCCCACGTCCCATCAATTGCCATGCGTCGACCGAGACCGCAGGCGGTTGGGCCCGTGACGCTCCGCCCTTGCCCTTTGGCTTCGCCTTGAAGCTAAGTTAGAGTGTGCCTTGGGCTTGGGGGATACTGTCGGCATCCTGGGAACGGGGGTACCCAGACTTGCCTGCCTGCGGCCCACGATGTGGCTCCATCGATGGCCCGGTATGACCCAGATTCATCAACAAACAACCCAAGACCCTCGCGAGGGGCCAAGCCTCGCGAGGCGGATGACACCAAGACCTCCCTGAGGGGCGACCTCACTAGACTAGCTCCCGAGGAGCGGAGATATCAATGCAAGGTGCACCTTGCGAGGTTCACATGACGTGAGACATGACGACCAAGGCCAGGCGGGTGCCAGCGGGCGCAGTGTACCAATTTCCCCTTTGGTGCCAAGGAGGCAAGCATAGGAGCGGAGTCCCGAGGAATCAAGCTAAGGTTTCCATATTGGTCACGGGATCATGCATTGCGGAACGAGTAAAGAGACTTGCCGGTAACGAGATTGAACGAGGTATGGGAATACCGAGGATCGAATCTCGGGCAAGTAACATACCGATAGACAAAGGGAATTGCATACGGGATTGATTGAATCCTCGACATCGTGGTTCATCCGATGAGATCATCGTGGAACATGTGGGAGCCAACATGGGTATCCAGATCCCGAAGGAAATATGCCCTAGAAGCAATAATAAAGTTGTTATTTATATTTCCTTATATCATGATAAATGTTTATTATTGATGCTAGAATTGTATTAACCAGAAACTTAGTACATGTGTGAATACATAAACAAACAAAGTATCACTAGTATGCCTCTACTTGACTAGCTCAAAGATGGTTAAGTTTCCTAGCCATGGACAAAGAGTTGTCATTTGATAGGCGGGATCACATCATTAGAGAATGATGTGATTGACTTGACCCATCCGTTAGCTTAGCACGATGATCGTTACAGTTTCATTGCTACTCTTTCTTCATGACTTATACATGTTCCTCAGACTATGAGATTATGCAACTCTTGAATACCGGAGGAACACCTTGTGTGCTATCGAACGTCACAACGTAACTGGGTGATTATAAAGATGCTCTACAGGTGTCTCCGATGGTGTTTGTTGAGTTGGCATAGATCAAGATTAGGATTTGTCACTCCGAGTATCGGAGAGGTATCTCTGGGCCCTCTCGGTAATGCACATCACTATAAGCCTTGCAAGCAATGTAACTAAATGAGTTAGTTGCAGGATGATGCATTACGGAACGAGTAAAGAGACTTGCCGGTAACGAGATTGAACTAGGTATTGAGATACCCACGATCGAATCTCGGGCAAGTAACATACCGATGACAAAGGGAACAACGTGTATTGTTATGCGGTTCGACCGATAAAGATCTTCGTAGAATATGTAGGAGCCAATCTGGGCATCCATGTTCTGTTATTGGTTATTGACCATAGAAGTGTCTCGGTCATGTCTACATAGTTCTCGAACCCGTAGGGTCCGCACGCTTAACGTTCATTGACGATATAGTATATATGAGTTATGTATGTTGGTAACCGAATGTTGTTCGGAGTTCCGGATAAGATCACGGACATGACGAGGAACTCCGGAATGGTCCGGAGATAAAGTTTGATATATGGGATAATAGTGTTTGGTCTCGGGAAGGGTTCCAGAATTTACCGGAAGGGGTTCCGGATGTTTCCCGAAAGGTTTGGGTACGAGAACACTTTATTTGGGCCAAAGGGGAAAGCCCGCAAGGTTTTCGGAAAGCGCAAAAGAAAGTTTTGCGGAGTCGAAGGGCCAGACACCTGGGTCCCTGGCATCTGGATCCAAACGCCGGGAACCCTGGCGTCTGGCCCTGGAGTCCGAAGGACTCTTGCCTTTCGGGTGAAACCGACTTTGTGCAGGCTTTTACTCCAAGTTTCGACCCCAAGGCTCAACATATAAATAGAGGGGTAGGGATAGCACCCAAGAAACATCAAGAAACACCAAGCCGTGTGCCGGCAACCCCGTCCCCTCAAGTTTATCCTCCTTAATAGTTTTCGTAGTGCTTAGGCGAAGCCCTGCGGAGATTGTTCTTCACCAACACCGTCACCACGCCGTCGTGCTGCCGGAACTCATATACTACTTCGCCCCTCTTGTTGGATCAAGAAGGCGAGGACGTCATCGAGCTGAACGTGTGCTGAACGCGGAGGTGTCGTATGTTCGGTACTTGATCGGGACTGATCGTGAAGGTGTACGACTACATCAACCGCGTTGATAAACACTTCCGCTTTTGGTCTACGAGGGTACGTAGACATACTCTTCCCTCTCGTTGCTATGCATCACCATGATCTTGCGTGTGCATAGGATTTTTTTGAAATTACTATGTTCCCCAATAGTGGTATTAGAGCCAGGTTTATGCGTATATGTAATATGCATGAGTATAACACAAGTGAGTTGTGGGTGATACAAGTCAAACTGCTTACTAGTATGTCATACTTTGGTTCGGCGGTATTGTTGGATGAAGCGGCCCGGACCGACATTACGCGTACGCTTACGCGAGACTGGTTCTACCGACGTGCTTTGCACACAGGTGGCTGGCGGGTGTCAGTTTCTCCAACTTTAGTTGAACCGAGTGTGACTACGCCCGGTCCTTGATGAAGGTTAAAATAGCACTAACTTGACGAACTATCGTTGTGGTTTTGATGCGTAGGTAAGAACGGTTTTTCCTCATCCCATAGCAGCCACGTAAAACTTGCAACAACAAAGTAGAGGACGTCTAACTTGTTTTTGCAAGGCATGTTGTGATGTGATATGGTCAAGACATGATGCTATATTTATTGTATGAGATGATCATGTTTTGTAACGGAGTTATCGGCAACTGACAGGAGCCATATGGTTGTCACTTTATTGTATGCAATGCAATCGCCCTGTAATTGCTTTACTTTATCACTAAGCGGTAGCGATAGTCGTAGAAGAAATAGATGGCGAGATGACAATGATGCTACGATGGAGATCAAGGTGTCGTGCCGGTGACGATGGTGATCATAACGGTGCTTTGGAGATGGAGATCAAAGGCACAAGATGATGATGGCCATATCATATCACTTATATTAATTGCATGTGATGTTTATCCTTTATGCATCTTATTCTGCTTTGATTGATGGTAGCATTATAGGATGATCTCTCACTAAATTTCAAGGTAAAACTATTCTCCTTGAGTATGAACCGTTGCCAAAGTTCATCTTGCTGAGACACCACGTGATGATCGGGTGTGATAAGCTCAACGTTCATCCACAACGGGTGTAAGACAGTTTTACACACGCAGAATACTCGCGTTAAACTTGACAAGCCTAGCATATGCAGATATGGCCTCGGAACACTGGAGACCAAAAGGTCGAGCATGAATCATATAGTAGATATGTTCACCATTGAAAACTACTCCATCTTACGTGATGATCGGACATGGTTTAGTTGATTTGGATCACGTGATCATTTAGATGACTAGAGGGATGTCTATCTAAGTGGGAGTTCTTAAGTAATATGATTAATTGAACTTTAATTTATCATGAACTTAGTCCTGATAGTATTTGCATAACTATGTTGTAGATCAATAGCTCGCGATGTAGCTCCCCGTTTATTTTTTGATATGTTCCTAGAGAAAAACTAAGTTGAAAGATGTTAGTAGCAATGATGCAGATTGGATCTGTGATCTGAGGATTATCCTCATTGCTGCATAGAGAAATTATGTCCTTGATGCACCACTAGGTGATAGACCTATTGCAGGAGCATATGCACACGTTATGAACGTTTGACAAAGCTCGGTATGATGACTACTTGATAGTTTAGTGCACCATGCTTCACGGCTTAGAATCGGGGCTTCAAAGACATTTTGAATGCCACGGAGCATATGAGATGTTCCAAGATTTGAAATTAGTATTTCAGACTCATGCCCATGTCGAATGGTATGAGACCTTTGACAAGTACTTTGCCTACAAGATGGAGGAGAATATCTCAGCTAGTGAGCATGTGCTTAGAATGTCTGAGTACTACAATCACTTGAATCAAGTGGGAATTAATCTTTCAGATAAGATAGTGATTGATAGAGTTCTTTAGTCACTATCACCAAGTTACTAGAACTTCGTGATGAACTATAATATGCAAGGGATAATGGAAACGATTCCCAAGCTCTTCGTGATGCTAAAATCGATGAAGGTAGAAATCAAGAAAAATATCAAGTGTTGATGGTTGTCAAGACCACTAGTTTCAAGTAAAAGGGCAAGGAAAAGAAAGGGAACTTCAAGAAGAATGGCAAGCAAGTTGCCACACCCATGAAGAAGCCTAAATCTAGACCCAAGCCTGAAACTGAGTGCTTCTACTGCAAAGGAAATGGTCATTGGAAATGGAACTGCCCTAGATACTTGGCGGATAAGAAGGATGGCAAAGTGAACAAAGGTATATTTGATATACATGTTATTGATGTGTACTTTACTAGTGTTCATAGCAACCCCTCGGTATTTTGATACTGGTTCAGTCACTAAAGAGTAGTAACTCAAAACGGGAGTTGCAGCATGAACATAGACTAGTTAAGGGTGAAGTGACGATGTGTGTTGGAAGTAGTTCCAAGATTGATATGATCATCATCGCACACTCCCTATACTTTCAAGATTAGTGTTAAACCTAAATAAATGTTATTTGGTGTTTGTGTTGAGCATGAATATGATTTGATCATGTTTATTGCAATACGGTTATTCATTTAAGTCAAAGAATAATTGTTATTCTATTTACATGAATAAAACCTTCTATGGTCATACACTCAATATAAATGGTTTATTGAATCTCGATCGTAGTGATACACATATTCATAATATTGAAGCCAAAAGATGCAAAGTTAATAATGATAGTGCAACTTATTTGTGGCACTGCCATTTAGGTCATATTGGTGTAAATCGCATGAAGAAACTCCATGCTAATGGGTTTTTGGAATCACTTGATGCTTGCGAACCATGCCTCATGGGTAAGATGACTAAGACTCCGTTCTCCGGAACAATGGAGCGAGCAACTGACTTATTGGAAATAATACATACTGATGTATGCGGTCCAATGAGTCCCGGATGAGATCCCGGACATCACGAGGAGTTCCGGAATGGTCCGGAGGTGAATATTGATATATTGGACGAAGGGTATTGGAGTCCAGAATTGTTCTAGGAGTACTGGGTGATGGCCAGCATGACCGAAAGATGTTTCAGGAGCCCCGACAAGTATTGCAGGGTCTCATGGGCCAAGGGGAGGGGGAAAACCAGCCCACTGAGGGACTGTGCGCCCCCACACCCTTTTCCCATGTTACTTGGGGAGGTGGGGTGCCTCCACCTGGCTTGGGAGGCAAGCCTCCACCTACTTGGCTTGGGGGGCAAGTCTCCCTAGGGTTTCCTAGGGAGATCCAATCTGCCCTGGCCGCCGCCCCCTAGGGGAAACCCTAGGGCGCCTCCCCCTCTCCCCTTCCCCCTATATATAGTGAGGGAGTGGGAGGGCAGCCTTGACCCTTCCCCTGGTGCAGCCCTCCCCCTCTCCAACTCCTCCTCCTCTTCCGTAGTGCTTGGCAAAACCCTGCCGGAGAACCACGAGCTCCTCCATCACCACGCCGTCGTGCTGCTGGAGTTCTCCCTCAACTTCTCCTCTCCCCTTGCTGGATCAAGAAGGAGGAGACGTCCCTGGGCTGTACGTGTGTTGAACATGGAGGCGCCGTCCGTTCGGCACTAGATCGGATCTTCCGCAATTTGAACCGCCACGAGTACGACTCCATCAACTGCGTTCTTCTAACGTTTCCGCTTAGTGATCTTCAAGGGTATGAAAATGCACTCCCTCTCTCTCTCTCTCGTTGCTAGCATCTCCTAGATTGATCTTGGTGACACGTAGGAAAATTTTAAATTATTACTACGATCCCCAACAGGTGCAACGAGACCAAGACCGCCAGGACGACAAGACGAAGGTCATTGTGGAGCCCACTACAACGTCACCAAGAGAGCCTTTTGCAGGCGAAGACTACTTTTGTCAGGATAGCTTGTACTAGCTGCCTCCCTTCAAATTTGGCCATTGTGGGATCCCTTCCCGCCTTACACTTGGGAAGAGGACCAAGGCCACTATAAATTGGACCTAGCCACCACCATAGAGGGAGAGAATCCATTCCACCCTGACCACCTCACTAGCTCATTGAGCTCAAGAACACCTCACCTCCTGAAGTTGTTCGTCGACTGTACTAGTTCATCCTCAGCCCCTCGAGGAAATCCACCACAAAGCTGGAGTAGGGTATTACACCGCAAGGTGGCCTGAACCAGGATAAACTGTTGTGTCCTTTGTCCCTCGGGTTCGTCGAGCTAGGTTGTGGAATCGTTGAGCTGGCAGGTTGGGAAGAGGGAGTTCTTCGCACGCACCCGAGTGTTCGAACCTCACAAGGGTCCGCGGAATCCCGAATCCGACACAAGCAAAAAACAACAACTGGCAGTAGGCGCTATGTCAATAGGTTAATCACAAAAATGATATAAATTTGCTAGTATATGTATATAAAACATCCAAGATTGATACTTTAATAGCATGCAACAATAAAAAATCATATATACATTGGAGACATATCACCAAGCTCCAGTCGGCAGCAACGACAGCGACATCGGAAGATCTCTAACCTTAGCAGCGGGCGACGGCTGGCAGCCGGCGACCGTAGAGGCGCTCCTCATCTAGGTCACTTTCCCGTGTCGATTTGGTTACAAGACTATGCGTCGAAATGGTCTGAGACCATTCGGTTCATGTCTAGACCAAACAAACCCAGCCCAACATTTCTTTCTAGAAATCTCGCCGACTTTATTGATTCAAAATAATGTTCATAGATGCAATAATTGGGTCATGAGGATTTCCCAACCAAACATATCGGGCGACACCTAAATTACAAGCATATTTGCGAGATTGTGAGCTTCAAGTCGAAATAGTTAAAGCCGATACCAAACTAAACTGATTTAGGCACTTAACCCATTTCATCCAATCCACGAGCCGTCCAATACGCATAGTTTCGGCCCAAATTGTTAGTGATATAGTTGGGATACATGTATTTTGTAGTATAGGGTTTGTAATCTATCTTCTACCTTATCTCTAGAAGAGGCGTCTTGTACTTAATATATACTCGTCCTCGAGGCTAAATAATACATCCATCATATTCCGCCAATTCATCTTTATCCCTTGTAACACGGTATCAGCCTAACCGATCCAACCCTAGCCGCCGCTCATCGCTTCAGCCCCGTGTGCCGCCCCTGGGGCGGTCGACCTCCATGACTGCTGTCGGTGTCAAAACCGGCGGATCTCGGATAGGGGGTCCCGAACTGTGCGTCTAGGCCGGATGGTAACAGGAGGCAGGGAACACGATGTTTTACCCAGGTTCGGGACCTCTTGATGGAGGTAAAACCCTGCGTCCTGCTTGATTAATATTGATGATATGGGTAGTACAAGAGTAGATCTACCACGAGATCAAGGAGGCTAAACCCTAGAAGCTAGCCTATGGTATGATTGTTGTATATGGAGTTGATTGCCTATGGACTACAACCCTCCGGTTTATATAGACACCGGATAGGGTTAGGGTTACATAGAGTCGGTTACAATGGTAGGAGATCTTGAATATCCGCATCGTCAAGCTTGCCTTCCACGCCAAGGAAAGTCCCATCCGGACACAGGAAGAAGTCTTCAATCTTGTATCTTCATAGTCCAGGAGTCCGGCTGAAGGTATCGTCCGGCTACCCGAACACCCCCTAATCCAGGACTCCCTCGATAGCCCCTGAACCAGGCTTCAATGACGACGAGTCCGGCGCGCAAATTGTCTTCGGCATCGCAAGGCGGGTTCCTCCTCCAAGTCCTTCATAGAAGATTGTAAACACCAAGAGTAGTGTCCGGCTCTGCAAAATAAGCCTCCACATATTGCCATAGAGAGAATAATATTAACACAAATCAAATCTGCTGACGTATTCTGCAGTGTGTCATCACACTACAGCCAAGTCCTTCGCTCGAATCGTTTTCACTTTTCCACCTCAGCATGTTTTGCGAGGCGGTTTCCTTGGCACATCTTGTCAAAGCAGAGATCGTGTACCCCCCTTTTACGGGATTCTCATCAATACGGACATGGGTAACCCAACCGTGCCACTTATCACGGCGCTTGGGAGGCAAGCGAGTTTTACTAGGCAGGTGGGGACGCACAACCGCATCCACCCATATAAGGGGACAAGGATCCACCTTTTTACCTACGCCTTCTTCCTCCTTTGCCTATCCATCTCCTGCGCACCCGAGCTCCGCCCAAGCCCGCGCTTCCTACCTCAACCTCCTCCAGCAATGTCCGGAGCAGGAGGCAAGTGGATGGTCTCCTTCGTCACGGAGGGCCATGTCAAAAAGCTAAGGAAGGTCGGATACTTGTCCAAGGACATCGCGCACCGGCTTCCCGAGGAAGGGCAGCTTCTCCCCACCCCAAGGCCCCATGAGAGGGTAGTATTCCTTCCCCACTTCCTCCACGGATTGGGTTTCCCACCACCCATTTGTCCAGGGGCTCATGTTCTACTATGGCCTGGATTTCCACGATCTGGCCCCGAACTTCGTCCTCAACATCTCGGCGTTTATCGTCGTGTGCGAGGCTTTCCTCCGCATCCGCCCCCATTTCGGCCTCTGGCTCAAGACCTTCAACGTCAAGCCCAAGGTGGTGCGCGGCAGCCAGGCGGAGTGCGGAGGTGCCATGGCGGGTAAGATGGCCAACGTCCTATGGCTCGAGGGCTCCTTCGTGGAGACTCTGAAGGGGTGGCAATCATGGTGGTTTTACATCACCGAGCCGCGCGATCCGAAATGGATCGCAGCCCCCGAGTTCCGATCCGGACCCCCCACGCGGCTTATGTCTTGGAAAGAGACGGGCCTGTCGTGGGGCGACGAAAAAGAGGTGACCAGATTGCAGACATGCATCCAGTCCCTGGTGAGCAAGCCGATCAAGCTTGTCAATGTAGTCCAGGTTATGCTCGTCCGCCGGATCCTCCTGTGTCAACAACGGGGCTTTAATCTGTGGGAGTTCGACCCGGCGCAGCATCAAACCCTTAACCGGCTCTTTGACACGATGTATGAAGACGTATGGAAGGTGCTAACCAAAGGCGCCGAGGCTCCCACATCCGCTTCCGAGGACCGCGGATACAGCTCGCGGCATCACGCCGGCGAGGTAAGCTATTTTCACCTTTTACAGGATGTTAAGTTTCTTCATAGTTTGACTCTATGTGGGATCTAAACTCCCTCACCTTTGACAGGCTTGGCAGGTGCAGTCCGGATCGATTAACTGTCCGGCTCCCCTGCCCGAAGACCCAGCCCCTACTCTCCTAGTGAAGTTGCTGGTTCCGGCGCCTTATGTGGTGCCGGAGAAGAAGGCCAAGAAGAAGAAGGCCACGGGGAATCGAAAGAGTACCTGTAATGTGGTGGTGTCGGACTCGTCATCCGACGAGTCCGAGACGCTCTCCTCCCGTGAGAACGAGGAGGAGGAAGAAGAACACTCTCCCCCTCCAGCGGGAGGAGGAAAGAAAAGGAAGGCCGCCCCAACGGGGGAGGCCGAAGGGTCCAGGAAGAGGAAGACCCCTCCGCCGAACTACTCCCCCGACGCCGAAGAGGACGCAGAGGAGTGGCCAGATAGGGCCAAGCGTCCGGCGAAATCATAAGTATTCGGATATTAGAGTAACTCATGACGTTGCTTTGTTGCACATCCTTCCCTAATGTCGAACATAATTATGCAGCCCACCCCGGGCCGAACTCAACGAGTCGTCGAGCGGCTCCCTGGATTCATCGGACGTGAACTCAGTTCCGCCTGCTGTCTTCCCCCGCACTGCAGATGACGCCGAAGTGGCGTCGCAACGAGCTCCGGGGCAGGAGGAGGTGGTCCTGGAGGAGCCGCAAGGCGACCTCCCGGACTCCAGGAGTAAAGGGGACAAGACCCCCCAGGGCTCCAAGTCTGGCTTTGTGCCGGACACCGCGCCGGAATCTTCAACAGTTCCGGACTGCGGTAGGCGAACTCCTTCCAAGAGGAGCAAGCCTTCTGAGCCGGCGGCCTCTGTCCAACCGGAGGTGCCGGACAATCTGCTGGAGGTGCTTGACGGCGCCTCCATCGACGAGGAGCACCGTACTATTATGAGTACGGTGATCCAAAAGGTTCGGTCCGCCAAGAGCGGACTGAGTGAAGCTTGCGCTAGCCTTCTAACAGGCTTCGAGGTAAGTAAAAAATATGTAAGAAAATAACCGCATAGACAGTAGCCCCTGATGCTCTGTTTGGCGTTCGGGAAGAAAAGCCGAATAGAGGATCTATCAAGTTTCGCAGTAGTCTAACAACAAAGAGTGAATATGCGTGTGCAGGCTTCGTTGCTAGCCACCGCCGCACTGACTGCTGAGGTGGGTGCCCTGAAACAGGGACTCGAGCGGACCGAGCAAGAGCTCGGCCTTGCCAAGCGGTAGCTCGAGGAGAAAGAAGGTAAGAAATACCTTACAGAAAAAGGTGCCTATAAAAAGACGTGATTGCAAAAAATAACAGGATTGTACTGCTTATTGTAGGGGCCATGACTGAGGTGGCGACCCTCAAGCAGGCGCTGTCCGAGGCCGAAAAGAAAGCGGCCACGGAGTGCACCGAGCGAGAGAGACTTGAGGCCCGTGTCGGCGAGGTGCAGCAAGAGCTTCAGGCTCTCATGAAAAAACATGAGAGTCTGGAGCTTGAGTCAAAGACGCAAGCGTCCGAGCTCGCGGCGGCCCTTGAGACTGCCAAGTCTGCCAAGGCCGAAGCCCAAAAGGCCCTCCAAGAGTTGGAGGAGGTGAAAAAGATAGCAGCAGGTAAGGCATTCTTTATGCAAAGCAGAAATATAAAAGTAAACTACTTGTTACTTACCCGAATCCGGAGCCCTCCAGGGGCATTCGCAGATCTTCCCCGCAGCGTATCCGACGCCGCCGCATTCTACCGAGCTGAAGAGGGCAGCTCGACGGAGAAGGTGTTCTGGTCTCAGTATGCTGAGGCCGGACACCCTGTGCCCTTGAGCGACCAGCCGAAACAGCTGGTCGAGCTCCACAAGGTGGCCGAACAGGCCATGAAGGGCTTCATAGTTTGGCTGTGGCCCGGAGAGGCCCTGCTTGGGAGCTACTTCGGGCTGGTGCGGCGGCTGGTGGAGGCCTGTCCAAGGCTCGAGGTCATCAAGCGCTCCGTCTGCATCGAAGGTGCCCGTAGGGCCCATGCGCGTGCAAAGGTGCACTGGGGTAAGCTGGACGGTGAGAAGCTTGTTAGGGACGGGCCACCGCCGGGGAAGGAGCATCGCAAGCCCGAGAACTACTACAAGGATGTTCTTGCAGGTGCCCGCCTTGTGGCGGATGAATGTACCAAGGATGTGATTTTTGAATGAACTCACTCGTGTTTATCATGTGCGCTGAAAACTTGTTCAGATGCGCTAAGCAATGCTTATTGAATTTAAAATATTACTTTCTGTGCAGCCGTTTATCAAAAATTGAGAGATGGCTAGTCGTCGGCTTCTGCCCCCATGCCACTAGTGCTGGGGTGTTCGGGATAAACCTGAGCGCTCTTTTTCCCATAGTTGGGTCCTTCGAGGGAGGCGCTCAGCACAACGAACTAGGCAATCGGACTATAATGCTTGAACACTCTCACTTAGCCATAGAACTCTATAATTTTAAATTTCGGCGAAGCCCCTAGTTCGGAAGACCGAGTTCGGGGCGCTATCCACGCCTTGGCCGGACAAAGCCAGCTCCTCGCTCGAAGCGGCATAAGCCTTTAGGGACTCAAAAAACCTCTCGAACAGCGACCGGTCTCTCACCACATCATGACAGTCAGTTTTGGCTTTCTCCACTGAGGTGCTTAACCCAGCTGAACCGGGGCACAATCGCAGTGGTTCTCCTAGTGCTACCTTAGCCGATAGAGCGGAACGTAAGGCACCAAAACATAGGAGCCGGGCAAACCCAACTATTGACCCAAATCATGATTCGGAGCCGATGCATATAGAGCTATAAGTTCGGGGTGCCGCACTTGTGAAAGTGTACGGACTTCTCACACCATTATGAGGGGTACTGAAGCCCCTGGCGTGTTTGCCGTACCATGGTGTACGGGTGCAATCATGTCATTTAATAAACATAAATGTGAAAAGAAGATAATGCAAAAAATAGACAAGAAGCTAAGCATTGTTTATAGAGAGGCTATTTATCAAAGCCGAACGATATAAATAGTGCGGTAAGCAAAAGATATTGGACTATTTAGTATGTCCTGACCAGGGGCAGGCCGCGAAATTGTATTTAAAACAGGTATACCGCTCATAACAGAGACCACCTGGGAGTTCCATAATGCGGCATGGCTTGTCTGCCTCCCTGGAGCTTGCATCGTTTGTGTGGCAGTCGAATTGCCGAACAGGTCGTCCGAAGTATGGAGACCTGAAAGTAAGAAAAAATTAAAAAAGGAATCCGGCAGCCCCTAGTACGTTTTAAGCCGTATTTTGGGCATGCCGTTATTGTGCCCCTTCCCCTGTGCCCATGGTATTTCAAGGGCGTAGTTATGTACGTGAGGTACTGGTTTCGTTATGTCGCGAGAGCTGGGGTTGGGGCCGCATTGCTATGCTTGCTCAGAGTGTGCCAGGCGGTCCTGCTGTGGGTTACTCCGGGCGCGCTTGGCCGTGTCTGGCTTTTTGATGGCCGGACTGGAGAATTGCCTGAGAAGGCTACTTTGTACCTCCGTTGCGAGAGCCGCCGTGTGCTCCTCCGTACGGAGGGAGCGTTCGGTGTTTCCGTTGACCGTGATTACTCCTCGAGGTCCTGGCATCTTGAGCTTGAGATATGCGTAGTGCGGCACCGCATTGAACTTTGCAAATGCGGTTCGTCCGAGCAGGGCGTGATAGCCGCTGCGAAACGGGACTATATCGAAGATTAATTCTTCGCTTCAGAAATTGTCCGGAGATCCGAAGACCACGTCAAGTGTTACTGAGCCTGTACAGTTGGCTTCTACACCTGGTATAACGCCGTTAAAGGTCATTTTTGTGGGCTTAATCCTTGAGGGATCTATGCCCATTTTCCGCACTGTATCCTGATAAAGCAGGTTCAGGCTACTGCCGCTGTCCATGAGGACTCTTGTGAGATGAAATCCGTCGATGATTGGGTTGAGAACCAATGCGGCGAAGCCGCCATGACGGATGCTAGTGGGATGGTCCCTTCGATCAAAAGTGATCGGGCAGGAGGACCATGGGTTGAACTTTGGGGCGACTGGCTCCATCGCGTATACGTCCCGTAGCGCACGCTCCCGCTCCCGCTTGGGAATGTGGGTTGCGTATATCATGTTCACCGTCCGCACTTGTGGGGGAAAGCCCTTCTGTCCATTGTTGTTCGGTGGCTTGGGCTCCTCCTCGTCGTCGCTGTGCAGCCCCTTGTCTCTGTTTTCGGCCCTTAACTTGCCTGCCTGCTTGACCACCCAAAAATCCCTGTTAGTGTGATTGGCTGGCCTTTCGGGGGTGCCATGTATCTGGCACAAGCGATCGAGTATTCAGTCCAAACTGGATGGGCCCTGAGTATTCTTTTTGAATGGCTTTTTCCGCTGACCGGATTTATAGCCTTTGAATCCGGCATTGACTGCCGTGTCTTCATTGCTGTCGCTGCTAACGCGGCGTTTTTGCTTATTCCGACGTGTCCTGCCACTTTTGTCCTTGGTATCCGAATTACCAGGGTTCTTTGATAAGTTGTTACTGCGAGCTAGCCAGCTGTCTTCTCCCGCGCAAAAGCGGGTCATGAGTGTCGTGAGGGCTGCCATGGATTTCGGCTTTTCCTGTCCCAGGTGCCGGGCAAGCCACTCGTCGCAGATGTTATGCTTGAAGGCTGCTAGGGCCTCTGCGTCCGGACAGTCGACTATCTGGTTTTTCTTTGTTAGGAACCGTGTCCAGAATTGTCTGGCCGATTCCTCTGGCTGCTGAATTATGTGGCTTAAGTCGTCGGCATCTGGTGGTCGCACGTAAATGCCCTGGAAGTTGTCGAGGAATGCGGCTTCCAGGTCCTCCCAAGAACCGATTGAGTCTGCTGGCAAGCTGTTAAGCCAATGCCGGGCCGGTCCTTTAAGTTTGAGCGGGAGGTATTTGATGGCGTGTAGATCATCGCCGCGTGCCATGTGGATGTGAAGGAGATAATCCTCGATCCATACCGCCGGATCTGTTGTGCCATCGTATGATTCGATGTTTACGGTTTTGAAACCCTCTGGGATTTTATGATCCATTACTTCACTCGTAAATCATAGCGGGTGTGCGGTGCCTCTGTACTGGGCTATATCACGATGCAGCTCGGAAGAGCTATGTCTGTTGTGTTCGGCCCGGCCGGATTTGTTGTATCCGGAGTGAAGATCATTGTCACATGCCGTAGGGCGCCTGTGCGATCCGTAGATCGATCTTGTTTGTCTTGCCTTATCCTCCAGTATGTCTCGCAGGTCTGGCGCATTTTCTCGTGCCTTAGTTGAGCGACGTCGGGGCATGGCTTGGGTGGAGGGCCGAGAGGCCTCTCTGTCGCGGCCGCGAGGTGGCCGGTCTGCCATGTCATGCGCTGGTGATGTAGGTGATTCCTCCTCTGATCGGGGTAGCGCCCTGCGTTTCGGGTAACTCTTGGAGGGGCGTTCGAGTTCATACTCTTCGGCCGCAAGGACTTCAGTCCATCTGTCAGCTAGCAAATCTTGGGCAGCTCTAAGCTGTTGCTGCTTTTTCTTGAGGCTGCTTGCCGTGGCTAAAAGCCTGCGTTTAAAACGCTCTTGTTCGGCGGGGTCTGATGGTATGACGAATTCGTCGTCATCGAGGCTTGCCTCGTCTTCGGAGGGAGGCGTATGGTTATCATCCTCGACCTCTTGGTCTGCCGCTCTCTCATGAGGGCTGGCTTCCCCATCTTCCTGTGCCGAATCTTGCTGAGGTGGGTGTTCTTCGGTGCTATCCGGGGTAGTATTATCTCCCATGCCGGAATCACCGTTTTTGCTTTGGCGGGATTTAGAGCAGCGCCGCTGACGCCGGCGCTTTGGCTGTTTCTTGGGGGCGTCATCCCCCACTGTTCCGTCGCCATCTCCATCTTTTGGAGTATCCACCATATATATGTCATATGACGAGTTGGCCTTCCAGCGCCCTACAGGTGCTGGTTCCTGTTCGTCTCCTACATCGTCGTCCATGCCGTCGATGTCTTCGGAGCCGAAGTCAAGCATGTCGGTTAAATCGTCGACAGTGGCTACAAAGTGGGTGGTGGGTGGGCTTTGAATTTCCTCATCGTCCGTATCCCACCCTTGCTGACCGTAGTCCGGCCAGGGCTCTCCTGATAAAGAGAGGGACTTAAGAGAATTCAGGATGTCGCCAAAAGGCGAATGCTGAAAAATGTCGGCGGCGGTGAACTCCATTATCGGCGCCCAATCGGATTCGATTGGCAGGGGCGCGGGAGGTTCGGAGTCCGGGGAGGAGTTCGGATCCTCGGAGTCACGGGTAGTGCAGAGTGCGGGGCTAGCGTTCGGCTCGATCGCTTTTGGGATCGCAGCCCCCGAGGTGACGTCCAACCGCTCATCCTCGATTGGCGCAATAGGCTCCGAGTTAGGGGTCAGAACCGATGCGTGTGCGGCCTCCAGGACACTGTCCGGGGGCAGAGCTAGATCATGCCACTCGAGATAGTGTGGCGCGCTTGGCCGTGGCTCGAACCCGTCAAAGATCAAGTCTCCGCGGATGTCAGCCGTGTAGTTTAAGCTTCCAAGCCTGACTTGATGGCCAGGGGCGTAGTTTTCGATCTGCTCCAGGTGGCCGAGCGAATTGTCCCGCAGAGCGAAGCCACCAAAGACGAAGATCTATCCGGGGAGAAAAGTCTCACCCTGGACCGCATCGTTGTTGATGATCAAAGGAGCCATCGGGCCTAAAGGCGACGACACAGAGGAACTCTCAATGAAAGCACCAATGTCGGTGTCAAAACCGGCGGATCTCGGGTAGGGGGTCCCGAACTATGCGTCTAGGCCGGATGGTAACAGGAGGCAGGGAACACGATGTTTTACCCAGGTTCGGGCCCTCTTGATGGAGGTAAAACCCTACGTCCTGCTTGATTAATATTGATGATATGGGTAGTACAAGAGTAGACTTACCACGAGATCAAGGAGGCTAAACCCTAGAAGCTAGCCTATGGTATGATTGTTGTATATGGAGTTGATTGCCTATGGACTACAACCCTCCGGTTTATATAGACACCGGATAGGGTTAGGGTTACATAGAGTCGGTTACAATGGTATGAGATCTTGAATATCCGCATCGCCAAGCTTGCCTTCCACGCCAAGGAAAGTCCCATCCGGACACGGGAAGAAATCTTCAATCTTGTATCTTCATAGTCTAGGAGTCCGGCTGAAGGTATCGTCCGGCTACCCGAACACCCCCTAATCCAGGACTCCCTCAACCGCCGCCAGGGGCCGCGTCGCCCGTGCCTAGGGTTCGTTCGCCGGTCGTGTTTGACCGGCGTCCTAGTCTTTTTTCTGATTTCCTGATCCGGATTTTTCTATCTTGCCGGTTGTCTTGATCGATGTTTCTTTTTGATTTTCCGATCTAAGATCGGTTTGCGTCACCCGCCACCGTCCGTTGAGCTTCTCGTGCCTCTACTCCGACTTTGGCGTCAGACTACAGCAGCCTCTTCTTCGACACGACGGTCTCACACAACATGCGGCGGCTTGTAATGGCCGTCGTCTGCGCGACTGTCCGCACGTCGCTCTGAGTCGGTTGTGCTCGCCTTGATCAGATCGCAACCTATATCAACCCCGCCTCCATCCAGATGTGTTTGCATCTGGTCCATGCAGACTTCAGCAACATCCTTTTCACGGGTCTCCACGGTGCAAGTCCAACCAATCGTCCACATAGGCCTAAAGTCCATCAACAAGCAAGCTTGGATTTGGCCGCGCGCACTGGGCACCAGCCGAACAACTCTATGCCGGCGTCTTGCACTAGTACGACGTTGTACGGGTCTGGCCGCACCCATGTTCGCGACACCATGCCCCTTGGTCGCTTGCATGTTCCCACGTGGATGGAGGGTTGCTCGTGCGGGCTCGCTGGTCTGCGGCTGTTCGATATCGTCTGTGCCACCTCGACCCCGCGAGCGATCAGATTGATCACCTGTCCACAGCTTCAGCTTCATCCATGCCGTGCGACAGACGGCCCGTCACTTGCGTGCGCCTCCATAAATTCTGTGAAGATCGTTTTTGTATTCAGCGCACCCCTGCACCGATCTACCATTGGGCTGCCGCAGCATCTCTCCACCGGGCTGCGGCACCGTCGCCCCGTGGTTCTCCCCACAGGTGCACCGACCCACGTGCTGCCACTATATCGCCCCTTCGGACCATAGTGTCACGGCCTGCGGTCTACTACCGCTCTGAGGTCGTCTTATCCAGGTCGTCCCCGTGGCTGCACCGAGCCTCGCGCTGTCGCTGCGTCGCCTCATCAGGCCGTAGCGAGCGTGGCATCCGGTGTTCGCCGTCAGCCGAGGCCGTCCCCGCGGTTGCACGATCCCGCGCTCTGCCGCTGCGCCGCCCCTTCGGGCCGTAGCGTCGCGGCCCGCGGTCCCCGCCATCGCCCCGAGATTTTCCCGTCGTCACCACGACCCGCCTGCTGCCGCTGCGTCACCCCTTTGAGCCGTAGCACCGCGGCCCGCGGTACACTCCGCTGTCCCCGTGCGTTGAATTCACGTGCTATGCGCCCCGCCGCCTTCCTTGGCATGGGAATGCCACTGTCCGCATTGGTCTTTGTCACGCTGTTGGGTTCTCCTCGCCTACTTCGAGCATCACCGCCGCGCTCCTAACCAAGCCACGGCCACCGCTCTTCTTCGGCACCACTGCAGCTCGCTCACCCGAGCCGCGCCGCCAGTCCACCCTCTTCGTCTTCGTTCAGCACCAGCTCGTTGCTAGCATCGCTGTCATCTTCCCCCGACCACTTCGTCTACTCCGACCACCGTTGGCGACATCGGCCCCGCGTCGTTTGGCGCCGCAACCGTCGTCGAGTTCTTCTCTGCTGGCCCCTCTGACTCCTTGACATGGCGTACAGCTTGTGTAGGTCCCTTGTCTACACATGCCCGATGCTGGCAACCCTGATTCGTGCCTTCGTCCATGATGTGTCCTCGGGCCTGGCAAGCCTGGTGCGGCTCTGCGTCGACTTCGTCTTCGTCTGTCTACGTATGCCTGGTGTTGGCAACACCGATGCATGCCTTCGTTCACGATGTGTCCTCGGGCCTGGCAAGCCTGGCGCGGCGCTGCGTCGACTTCGTCTTCGTCTGTCCACGTATGCCTGGTGTTGGCAACACCGATGCGTGCCTTCGTCCATGATGTGTCCTCGGGCCTAGCAAGCTTGGTGCGGCGCTGCGTCGACTTCGTATTCGTCTGTCTACGTATACCTGGTGCTGGCAACACCGATGCGTGCCTTCGTCCATGATGTGTCCCTGGGCTTGGCAAACTCCGCATGACGCGTCATCAATAACGTCTTCTTCCGAGCGCACCACTACTTCGACACCACTGCGCCCATGACTAACTCGGCGCCCCCTTGCGTCCGCGGCTCCACGATGACTTCCTCGACACCGGCCACGGCGTTCTTCGCATGGCTACATCGACCACGGCTACACCACCCACACTCTCGGCTACCTCGAAAACGACACAAAGGGCTCTCACCTTACTTAAGCAACTCGTCGGCTTCCTCTACAGTCAATGCATCCGCGACGCTCCCCTACGATTGCGGGGGATGTCAACCCGACGGCTGCCATTCTCTCCAGTCTGACCGTCCGCGACGCTACTGTTGTTCACAACACTACCAGTATGACTACGGGGGGATGTTATAGATATTTTTTTCGTGAATACGCAAAGCTTGCGTATCTTTTCATTGATAGAAGGAAAAGAAATGAGTACAAAGAGAATACAACACATGCCACGAACGCAAACTGGCGTGGGCATGGTACCCGGAGCATAGAAATAAGGGATGCTCGACGCGAAGAGAAGAAAAAACACAGCTAAACCCACTAAACCTAGACTGGCAAAACGTCGAACATCTTCAAAGCCAACACCAGGGACGCCGCAAGCAAGTAAGATAGCACCTTCAAGAAGGAGAGCAACATGATTATGCCACCGCCATCCGATCCAAAGAATCGGACCAAGGGTTTCCCCCGATGCTCGAAGAGGGGCGCGGATAAAGGCCATGGCAGAGCCTCCAAGAAGGAAAACGACACCCGAAAATGCCGCCACTACCAGCGTCGGCAAGCCGAGCAGGGCTTTCGCCCTGGCTTGAATTCGAGCAATCCCATTGCCGCCAGATCAGGATCCGTAGATGACAAAGTCAATGCACAAGTCGAGACTACCATCACAGAAGGGTGAGGTGGGGCTATGTGTGCCGTCAGAGAGTGGCATCGGCGCTGCCAAAAAACACGAGCTTTGGGCCGGCATGGCATGTAGGTGGACGGGAAGGCAGCAGGGTGGAGAGAGCCGACGCAGAGGGTGGGATGGCGACCCACGCCACCGACAAACTAGGAACCGGAAGGGACGCAGCTCCGAGCTGCCGAGGGCCGAGCCGCCGAAGCGCCGGCGAACTGAAGGCCGGAGAGGACGCAACAATCGGAGCGCCAGGTCCGGCACTACACCGGCAGAGGACGCTGGCAAGCAGCGGACGCTGGAGAACGCAGGTCCATGGCTGCCGGGACCGAAGCAGTGCTGGCAAAAGCCCGCCGCGAGGCCTCAGCTGCCCGCCAAGAAGAACACCATGACCACACAAATACACACATGCCGGAACCGCAGCACGGAGGAGGCGCGGCTGGGGACTAGGAGCGGCCTGCGGCGAGGCCAAACCAAGACCCAACCCGCCCGACCGCCACTACCCGTGGACCTCGAGCACCCCCAACGCAGCAGCAGGAGAGAGCTGTGCCTTTGAGGGGACAGGAAACATCCGGCGGAGGAGCAGCCGAGGCAGAGCAGCCGCACTGGACCGGCAGAGGAGGCGCAACAGCCGGAGGGGAGCACCCCAAGATTCACCAGATCGGATCTGGGGGAGGGGCGCCGCGGCGCAGGACGGAGCCGCCCCGCCGTTGCCATCTCAGGGCGCAACACGGCTTTGCCGGCGGCCCTCCGGCAACGGCGATGCGGAGGCGGGGCGGCGGAGGACGGCCCCTAGGTGCGGCGGCGAGGTTTCCCCCGTGTCGCCAGACGCGGGCGACGAGGACGGGCTTTTTTCAGAGTTGCCGTTATAGATATATTTAAGATACATGTATTTAGTAGTCTATATGATTTGTAATCCGTCTCCTACCTTATCTCTAAAAGAGACGTCTTGCCCTTCAATTATTGTATTCAATATACATTCGTCCTCGAGGCTAAATAATACATCCATAATATTCCGTGAACTCCTTTATATCCCTTGTAACACAAACCATTCCCGCGGTATATGCTCTTACTGTGACGCTGGGCCAGGGCAAGGACGCAGTCATGGAGCCACCTGCCATGGGCACCACGGGTTCTGGTAGTAGGTAAAGCAATAACTTGAATTTCGACCCTCAAACAGTAATAACAATGCGAATTTCTGTGCAGGAAAGCTACCAGTACTTGCTGACCATAAATGCGTTTGGACATAGACGTACTATGTGCTGCTCTAGAATCATCACATACATAAACCGTGCAAGAGGTAGGTAGCAGGAGCATTTGCATGCACCGTGCACCTGAGAGGTGTATGGACAGCAATTCCGAGTCAACACATCGTATCTACTCGTATGTGCCCGCTCCTGGACGAAACGCACGGGCACGGTGGACACGACCCGGCGGTCGACACACGACCTGCGACCGCGTCCGCATGCAGCTGCAGCCCGTCACCACCGCCAATCCACGTCACCGTGGACCTTGGCATACAGGTAATCCCATGCCACGCGTACTCGGTCGGCACTGAATAACATTTCTGCGCTCCATTTTTCTTTTCTGTTGTTGCCGGGAAATCTTTCTGTACACTACACGTAGTTCCCGCCAGCATTACACAAAACTAACTCAATAAGCGCATTAAATTAAATTATTGTCCAACAATCTCTCGTGTTACACCAGCCCAGCGCAAGCATAAATTCCTGCTCCTGCTCCTGCTGCTGCTGACTCCTTCCCCCCCTTCCTCCTCCTCGACAAGACTACAACCATTAGGCCGTTGCTAGATGGAGGTGGAGACTGTGATGCCTCCTCCGGCGGCCGGGCTGGACCGCGTGGACTCTGCCGCGCGGGAGCCGACTCACACGGAGTCCTCCTTGCCGTCGCCGGCGGCTGGAGGCGGCGCGAATGGCGCGGCGACCAAGGTGCAGAAGGTCTACCGGAGCTACCGGACCAGGCGCAAGCTCGCCGACTCCGCCGTCGTCGTCGAGGAGCTCTGGTAACCAGATCCTACGCAAAAAGATAACGTGTTTCTTTTCTTCCATTTGGTCGTCTCATAATTTTGGCAAAGAAAATCGCCCAAACCCGCCTTTCTTGGGATTCTGCGCTTATTGCTGCCCTTTTCTTTGCTTGTTGCCCTCCGGTCAGCCGGAGATTTTGGCGTCGGCAATGCCTGATTTGCTTTGTCTTGATGATATATTTGTTTTTGTTTTTAAAAGGAGGATAGCCCCCGGCCTTTGCATCATTGATTTGTCTTGATGGCTACGGGTGCTGAAAATTAATCTGTTTTTCATTTGTTTGGATTGAATGAAGGTGGGAAGCGCTGGACTTCGCGCGGCTAAACCACAGCACCGTCTCCTTCTACGACGACCCGGAGCCGGAGACCGCCGCCTCGCGCTGGAACCGCGTCAGCCTCAATGCATCCAAGGTCTTGCCGCTTTCCCTTTCCCCGCGTCAATCGCCAGCGCAAGGCAGCTCACCATGGCCTTTTCCCCACAAGAAAGTGATTCTTTTGATTGGAATTCTCCTTGATTTTAGCTCCAACACATATTCATGAGCTTGATGCAGGTGGGTCAGGGTTTATCCAAGGATGCCAAGGCTCTTAAGCTGGCTTTCCAGCACTGGATCGAGGCTGTGAGTACAAAAACCGTACACATCAACTACTGCTTTCAACCTAATTTTAGTAGTATTGTATCTGCTGCCTTTCTATGCTCTTCAAATGAGTGTGAAAAGAATCAGCTCGCAGTATCAGTTGACTTGGACTTTCAGTTAGCTGTGAACATCCATGATAAAAGTTCTGCAGCTTGCACTGTTGACTTGACCTCTACTTGCAAAATTTTGAAATCCATGTGCCATCTTGTAGATTGATCCAAGACATAGGTACGGGCACAACCTGCATTTCTACTATGATGCCTGGTGCCAAACCCAGGCTGGCCAGCCCTTCTTCTACTGGTAAGAAAATGACTGCCACTATGTGTATCAAAGTTTTGCTGTTCAAACGAAATGATGCAATCAATATGTAGCTGTCATTTTCCTACAAGATAAGTCTGATGGATTTTGCACGGAAATTGATAAGTCTTTTTCTTTTTGCATATTCAGGCTCGATATTGGTGAGGGAAAAGATATAGAGCTTCCAGAATGTTCAAGGGCTCTGCTGAAAAAGCAATGCATAAGATATCTTGGTCCAGTAAGATTATTTGCATAACGAATGCTATCTTTATTTGAAACGATACCATTCTTACTGAAAATATTTCACTGAGAGCTGCATTAGAACTTCAGACTGCTAAACTCATTCAATGCTCAAGTTTCTTCAGCAAGCCTCAGTTGCGATTAAAAAATACCAATAACTTTGTGCTTCTCATCTTTAACTTCTAAAATATGTTTTGATCATAATGAAAACGTGGTTTAGGTGCTGGATCAAGGGCAGCACCATGCTAAGCGTTGTCACATGCAGAGTCAATATTGAAGCTAACAATACCATGATCATCATCAATGCCAACCCTAGTTGTCCCTCCTCCTCCCTAGCCGCCCCTCCTCCTCTTCCCTTCCTCGCCGCCGCCTGAGGCAGCCGCCAGGCAAGCCCGGGGCGCCAAGGATGGTGGCGGCGGGGCCTCGGTTGCCCTGCCTCTGCGTGGGGAACCCCGGATCTGGAGCGGCGGCTTCATTGGCAAGGCACGGCCGGCTAGCAGCCGTGCGGGCGGTGGATCTGGCGTCCCGGCCGCGCGGGCGGCGGGATCCGGTGGTCGTTGGTG
This sequence comes from Triticum urartu, assembly GCF_056163025.1. Lineage (NCBI taxonomy): Eukaryota > Viridiplantae > Streptophyta > Magnoliopsida > Poales > Poaceae > Triticum > Triticum urartu. The sequence continues at coordinate 288,182,533 of NC_141877.1, forward strand.
GCCGGCGGCGGTTTCTGCGGTGGCCGGTGCACGCGATCTGGCGCCTCCCCTCCTCCACTGTTTGGCGTGCAGGCCAACCTCGTCGGGCCGCGCTTCCTTGGGTCGTCGGTTCTGTACAGGAGGCGCTGCTGGTGGCGTGGATCTAGTTCGGGAGAAATCCCTGGTCGGCCATGGCCGGCCGCGTCGACGGCGACGCCTGAGGGCGCTGTTCCCCTCCTTGGAGGCGTCGGTATGGACTGATCCCCTCACTTCCCCTTCCCCTAGGTCTCTCGGGCGAAAACCCTAACTTTGTTGGGCGGCGATGGCGCTCACGGCGCCGTTCCCTTCTTGAAGGCGCCGCTTTGGGAACCTTGGGGCCGGGTGGCGCTTGTGGGTGGTGGGCGACGGCGGTGGTGCGGCCCTATCCTAGCATGGATCTGCGTCCGTTGCTTGGAGATGGACTCACGTAGGTGGAGGTCGTCGTTTGGCGTCAAGGTGGCGTCGATGGCGGAGGCACCTACCAAGGTTGGCACCTCAATCTGCTCTGAAGATGGACTAGTGGTAGATGGCGGCGACGACACATGTGAGTGCGTCAGACCGGTTTGTGCCCCGGACCCGGTATGTGGCTCAGTCGGGGCCTCCGGCTTTAGATGTTAGGCTTAGGTGAGAGGTCTAGGTATTTGGCTCACCTTGCACCCCTTCATCATATGGATTGGAGTAGCGGCAGATGTTGCCAAGATGGCGGATTCAGGCATATTGTTGTACTACTTTGTAAGGTCCTCAAGAATAATCAATAAAATGGCCGTATGCATCTCCCAGATGCAGAGGCCGGGGGTCATCCTCCTTTTCTAAAAAAATTGATCATCATCAATTCATGAAGGAGTTAAGAACAATAGTTAATACATTATTTAGTCTGTAAGTATATCTATTTACTTAGGAAAGAGAAGGTTAAAATAGGAAGCTATTGATAGGGTTTGCTGGGAATGATATTTAGTTAGGCAAGAGATAGGTTATTTAGTTGGTAAGAATATCTCAGGTGTAAAGACAAAACTAAGCAAAAGAGCCTGCCTAACTTCGACAGGGATTGGGCCGTGCTGGCATCTACATGAGGATGAGTGCCCTATCCTCGGTCGCTGGACTTCTGCGGCCCGCTGCACATGACATACGTCTTAATGCTATTGTAAATAAATAAATACTCCCTCTGCCCAGAATTGTAAGGCATACACATACGCTTCTCAAATTTATTGGTCAATAATGTGTGGATTACTTTATACAAAATTGGTATCATTGGATTCATCCTAAAAGCACTTTTCAGTAGTATCAATTTGTACGAGATAATCCACATAGTTGGGAAAATCGTTGGTCAAAGTTACATCTTGGAAACATGCATTCCTTATATTTCTGGACAGAGTTATCGAAGATAAATTTAACTGCAAAAGTTCCAGAAGTATTGAATATGTTTAATACTTTATATGTATGAGGTCATAGAACTCCTTAGTCTGTGCCATTTATACTTCTCTTTGATTGTTCATCTTAACCACAACACACCCAACATGTTCAGATTAGTCATAACAAATTGCCACATGAAAGTTTGGAAGAAGATAGTTAAGCATGAACTCTGTAACAATTGTCTAATGTTTTGCAGCAAGAGCGTGAGTACTATGAATACATCATTAAAGAGGGAAAGATTGTCCACAAGATATCTGGAGAACCACTTGATACAAGCCAGGGCTCTAAAGGGACAAAATGGATTTTTGTTATGAGCACAGCAAAGAAACTTTATGCTGGGCAGGTAGTTTGATAACTTACAGAATTTTATTGCTGCTGAGCACTGTTATATCGTGTTTTTGAAGATTAGCTTCACTAAATGTTTACCTTGTATGCTTATTTCTATATCCAGAAAGAGAGAGGTGTATTCCAGCACTCCAGCTTTTTAGCAGGAGGTGCAACTATAGCTGCTGGAAGGTTTACGGCAGAAAATGGAGTTATCAAGGTATTGTCGAGAACCACCATCCTATCTTAGTGCCACCATTTACAAACAGATTTTACACTTGGTGAATTGTTACTTAAATATTGTATCTATATCCCAAAAGATCTAATAGCATACTCACAATTTTGTTCTTATGCTTTCTCATTGGATGCATTGTGCTAATATGATGCTTTGGCGATCTCTTTTCATTTCAGTCCATCTGGGCCTATAGTGGACATTACAAGCCGAGTGCGGAGAACCTTACCAACTTCATGAGCTTTCTAGAAGAAAATGGAGTTGATCTGAAAGAAGTTGAGGTATACTATTTTTGGTCCAGCTGAATCTAATCACACTCCTATGTGTTACCAAATGTGAGACGATTCACTTAATCAACTTATTTTGGCATATTCAGGTGCGCTCATCCACCAAGGAAGACTACTATGAAGATCCAGTGCCTAATATCAAAGAGAACCCTGCTGCTGCTGCCATGATGGCATCCAATACTCCACAGTTGAAACTGCCTTCCAACATGGTAGCAGAAGACAAGGCATCTGGGCCATCTCCACAGACTGAAGCTGACGAGGACAATAATGTCCGTGTGGAGCAAACAAGGTCAGCCTACCAAAGAACCTTATCAGGTGGCCTGCAAAGTCATCTTGATGCGGTCGTCTCGCAGGATGCAATTCTTGAGAGGGTAAATTCCAAGAGCAGGTCAAAATCCTATCAGCTCGGCCACAGGCTATCCCTGAAATGGAGCACTGGAAATGGTCCAAGAATTGGGTGCGTGAAGGATTATCCGATAGAGCTCAGAATGCAAGCGCTAGAGATGGTACAACTCTCACCGAGGGCATCGACTCCTCCAGCCTCGTGGAGGGTGCCATCATGACTCTCCCCCACCCTGCCAACGCCGCCGCTCGTGCCATTTGCAGGCCTCCCTGCCCCAGCCAAGTTATGAACTTGAGTATGGGCAACAGCTGTGTAGTTCTGCTGCTTCATATTAGCTGGGTGCTGCAAAAGTTAGAAATTTGTGCTTGCTGTTTTACCTATGTTCCGTGGACCCATTTGTAGCTCAGATGGATCTGATGAGGATTGTATGAGCTCCAATTTGGTGAATTGATTTAACAATGTATGATTGCGCCTTTTTCCCGCCAAATGTCACTATTGCAGAAATAGCTTCAGCAGAGTTTTCTGTTTCATATGTCATAGTATGCTTGCTTACGACAACCAGAAAACATGAGGGACAAGACAAAGCCTACAAACCATGATCAAATTCAAAATTCAAGGAGAATCTTCGACTAAAGAGAGGTGCATTTGAAATTTTCTCAAAGTATTCTCACTCACATTACATACAGATACATCAAAACTGCAGAAGGCAGTATCATCGATGAGGATGAACAAGTCAAAATCGGTGATATCACCGGTTCAGCATAACTTTTTAAATTCATCCACCTTCAGTTGACCTGGTGTAATGTGTGAATATACTGTCATCATTATTACTTAGTCACCACCGGCGCAGCCCCTGCATCCACAGTGAGAACACTCTGTGACTTGTTCTTCCCTCAGATGCTTAGGATTACAGACACATGTGGTTGCAATGTTGTGATGTCGTGTCAGGATGCAGTGCAGGCAGCAGAGACGTTCCAATGAAAATTCAACATCAGTTGGCAGTGCAAGTTAAAAAACAATCTAAGAACGGGCAAGACGGCGACGCTTTAATTATATATCAGAAAAGTGGAATGAGGCAACATATATCAAGTAAAGTGATGAATGAAAATGACAACTGATTTGTTTCTACAACAAATCAACAATCATAGACTTGGACTAAGTCGGACTGTAACTTACAGCAACACAGTGAGCAAATTCTCCCACTTTACAATCGATGTTCAGAGAGAGATACTCCACCATTTCTTTTTGTTGCTTTTCGCGCATTTGTACTAGTAAAAGCTAGTAGACATGGGTTATCTCAAGACAACATGATGGACTAGTAGGCCTCCTTTGGTTTATAGGGTAGAAAAATCGTAGAAATAGGAAAGTCATAGGAAATGAGCATGTATCTCAAATTCTGTGAGTAGGAATAAGAAAGGAGATGCCCTTTGATTCGCATCATAGGATTTTTTCCATTAAGTCTAGGTTAATGTTTATTTTCCTATGAAATATGGAGGATAGGAAGAATATCTTCATAGGAATAGGATTCCATTCCTACAAACCAAAGGTCTTTAAAGAAATTTTTTCTATAGAAATCCTATCTTATGAAATTTCTACAAGATTCCTCTAAACCAAAGAAGACCTAAAAAGTAAATACTCCCTCTGTCTCATAATGTAAGATGTTTTTTGACACACATCTTATATTATAGGACGGAGGGAGTACCTTCTTCCACTTGGCAAGAGGTTAGGGTCAGCATGACCTTGATCGAGGCAGAACCTGTACAGCTCCCGAGGGACCTCCTTCCTACATGTATTGAAGATGGGCCACCGCGCCTCACACTCCCTCTTCCCATCGTTCTTAGCTGCACCGCGACACATCCACGACAACCGCATTATTTACCATTAACATCTCAACAGTACATGGACTCCGATGAGACTCCTGACGGCCAATGAAACCGACCTTCCCATCCGGATACTAGGACACCGCTTGTCTTCAACTTAGGCATGATGCTTCTTCTGCAGTATTGGGGCAAGAAAACCACACATCTTCAGAGCTGTAGTGTAGTGTAGGCAGAGTTTGGAGAAGTGTGCTATTTAGAATAAACTGCAGAATGCAGAATATTTTGTAGATAGTTCATCCTTCAGCACATCAAAATTACCCAGGATACAGTAACACCAGCATAAGGATTTGCAGAATGAATTGCATAGTTTGGAGGTGTATGCTACATTTTAGAATGAACTGCAGAATGCAGAATATATTTTGCAGACAATTCATCCTTCAGCACATTAAGAAAAAAGAACTCGGTACACAGTGTTTACCAGCTAATCATGTGTGCGGCAAACTCAAGGCAACTGAGTCGTCCACCGTGACATATATCTACAGCTACCAAATAAAGATTCCACCGCTAAATCCTCCAGCTCAATTGTTATGGCGCTGTTAGAAGGAGGGCGCGAGAGTGCCGGCCGGGGGCCTTTTTGCCCACGGCCGGTCAAGAGGGAAGGGATTTCCTTCTTAATTCTTGCTTGATTAGATTGATACATCTCCTCTCTTTATATAGAGAGGTTTACTTGACTCCCAAGCAAGGCTTACTTGACACCCAAGCAAGCGACCATTATCTCTAAATAACCCTAAGACTAACGGGCCCATTAGGCTCATTACGTACTCTAACACTACACCCCACCTGGACATGCAGCTTGTCCTCAAGCTGCAACCTAACCAACTTATAACCATGACTCGATGCAACACAAACCTAACACCTAAAAACAAGCCTTTTACATCACGGTTTGGTTTATTACTCTCAACCTGAAATGGACTGGGACGCTTTATTTTGGACCCCTGAACATAAAGTGGACACCATCCGCACGTCGGACGTGCACGTGTACAGCCACCTGGATCCCATGGAAACCATCTGGACAAAAGGAGTGTATGTGTATGGCCACCTGGAAGTGGTCGCAAGAGTGACCAGCAGAGGCGCCCTCGCGGCGGCCGACGGCGGAATGCAGTGGTGCCACGTCGTGCACTCTTGTCGGTGACACCATGCCTTCTCCTCGCCGGACGGCTGTTGATCTGCACCGCACAGAGAAGAGTGGAGGACTGTCGATGGAGAATGGCGAGGAGGGGTGCGCCCCCCCAACCGCCGATGTCGCAGACTTTGAGGTCGCTATCCGTGGGGAAAACAGCATGCCCAAGATCCCCGACGCAGTGGACGAGATCGAGGTCCTTTGCGCAGCGAAGCGCAACTGGGAGGAGCCGCAGCGGCAGACCACGCATCTCCCGCACACGCCGACGCGCTAGGAGGCCGCGCGCAGCAGCCTGCAGCCTCACCGCCGCCGACACATGGCGGGTAGTGATCCAAGCCGGAAGCGGTGACGGCGACAGCGGAAACTTGATCTACTGGATGGGGACGCCCTGGGGAAGCGGTGTTGGCGACGGCAGGAACTTGATCTGGTGGATCAGGACTCCCGCCAGCGCGGTTGATGCGGGGCTGGAGCTGACCGGCGGTGGCTGCTGCAGATGCAGCGGCTGCTGCGGCGGAGCGCCGGGCGCGGCGGAGGCTGCCAGGAGCGGCAGCTGCCACTGCAACCAGGGCGGGGCGGTGGTGGCGGTGGATGGCAGCTGCAGCCGCCCGGCGAGAGCGGCGGAGGCCGCCTGGTGCGGCGGCTGCCATGGCAGCCACGGCGGCGCGGTGGCGGCGATGGGCGGCGCAGCTGGGTGCGACCTGTAGGACCCGGCCAAGAACAAGCGGATCTCTTGAACCGCCTGGGTTAGGTCCCGCAGCGCCCCGGACACCTCCTCCGGGGTGAGGACGGCGGGGGCGGGCGCGACGAAGGATCCCGACGCAAGCAGGAGCGGGGCGACGGTCGTGGTGGTCGCTAGAGGCGACCAGGTTACCGGCAGCGGAAGAGACGGGTTGGGCGGCGGTGAAGACATGATCGAACCGAAGCTAGCTGATACCAAATTGTTATGGCGCTGCTAGAAGGAGGGCGCGAGAGTGCCGGCCGGGGGCCTTTTTGCCCACGACCGGTCAAGAGGGAAGGGATTTCCTTCTTAATTCTTGCTTGATTAGATTGATACATCTCCTCTCTCTATATAGAGAGGTTTACTTGACTCCTAAGCAAGGCTTACTTGACACCCAAGCAAACGACCATTATCTCTAAATAACCCTAAAACTAACGGGCCCATTAGGCCCATTACGTACTCTAACATCAATAGTACTAGATGTTACAGCAGGGGCAATAACACTGCATTTACAAGGCCGCTGCAGAAAGCCTAATCTTCCCCTGTCGGCAGGGCCGGCCCTAGGGGAATTCCCTAACGGAGACACACCTTGCGTCAAGACGGAGCGATCAAAGTGTGCCGGCCCATTTAGCTGTTTAGCCTGTACTCGGATCCTGGTTTTGAGAACGTTCAAACTCCGGTTTTTTTCTGGTTTTAGGAACCTCCTGAATGATTTTATCTGGTTTCCCATTGTTGTTTCGGTTTTTATTTTTTACTTTTTACCTTTTTTGATTATTTGTTTCTATATTCTTTTATGTTTCTTTTTTTTTCACTTTTTGGTTTCTTTTTTCGTTTTTTTCTTTTCGAGTTGATCTTTCTTTAAATATTTTTAGGATTTATTTTAAAAACTAGATTTTCAAAAAAATATTCCTCCTTTAAAGTGCACAGGAATTTTGTTCATATATTCAAAAAAATATTCTAGTACCAAAACATGTACAGGAATTTCAAAAAATGTCCCTGTCTTTAAACTTTGTTCACAAGTTGAAAAAATGTCCGGGAATTCCAAAATATGTTTCCTTTTTTTATTGTTCACAAGTTAAAAAAATACTCAATTTAAAAAAAATCATGTATGTTTGTGGTTTCAAATTTTGGTCAGAAATTTAAAACTATTCGTATTTCAGAAATTGTTCAAGAATTTCAAAAAATGTTCGTGATTTCAAAATTTGGTTCGGAATTTTGTAAAATGTTCCATTACTTCGTGATTACAAATTTTGGTCAGAACTTCAAAAAATGTTCGTGATTTCTAATTGTTCGGAATTTCATGAAATGTTCTGTTTTCAAGTTTTTGTTCATAAATTCAGAAAATGTTTGCAGTTTCAAATTTTTGTTCCAATTATCATGAAATGTTCCACTTTTCAAATATTTTTTAAAAAATTCAAAGAATGTTCGCGGTTTCAACATTTGTTCAGAATTCATAATTTGTTCACAAATTCACAAAATGGTTTATGTTTTTCAAAAAAACAATATTTTTTGTTCCATTTTTCTGATTTTTCAATTTTTTTCACATATTCAAAAAATGTTCGGGTCTTCGGTTTTTTTCTTCAAGAATTCAAGAAATGTTGGTAATTTTTGAAAATATACATTGGAAAATGTTCAGCCCAGTAACTAACTCAGATTCGCTACAATAGCTACTTTCGGTTCGCTACAGTACTGGTTCCGGTGCAGTACAGTATACCATTCCGGTTCTACATCTATGGTGCGTTCTTCAAGCCATGCACTGCCTTAATAACAATAGTACTAGTTAGCTTGAGTGGCTAGTAGTGCGTGATAGTATGCAGATGGTCTCTGGTTCAATTCTTGGGTCGTGTGCGCCGCCAATTTTTTTTACTATATTTTTTGTCCCGCGGTAGAACTCGATGGGCCAGCCCAGTCATGTCCCTCTCTGTGAATTAGGTCGCCAATTTGATGCAAAGTGCGTCAAATACGGGCTCCCGGCCCTAGGCCGTGGGGTGGCCTAGGCCCCATCTTAGATAAGGGCCTAATGTATTACTTAAATAAATAAAAAATATTGATCTACAAAACAAGGCCAGCCTAGTTAGGTCCCTCTCTGTGCGTCAGCTCGCCAATTTTTTTCTCTATATTTTTCGTCCCGTGGTAGAACTTGATGGGCCAGCCCAGTCAGGTCCCTCTTTGTGCGCCAGGTCGCCAATTTGATGCAAAGTGTGTCAAATATGGGCTCCTGGCCCTAGGCCATGGCAAAAGGTGCGGTGGCCTAGGGTCCATCTTAGATAAGAGCCTAATATATTACTTAAATACATTTTAAAAAATTGATCTACAAAACAAAAAAAATCAACATGGACAGGGGCATATGCCCCCCTCCCCGCCGCGCTTCATCACGTTGTATTTATTTAATATTTATTTATAATTGAGTACATTATTTGCATCATATAATCACCTATAGATAGTGTATTGAGACTTCATTTGTGAACTAAAATTATGTTTTTTATGTTTATGCCTTTATATTTTTCATGATATATGATATATATTGTTAAAAGTATATATGGTACTTTGTCTATGTTCATTGTGCCTCAATCGCACTAGGGCCTCCACAATGCTAGTGATGGCCCTTCCTGTCGGCAAGAAGGGGTCTTTGTTATCCCAAGCAAAACTCACATGTATATTTAGTTATTCCTCTCGCAATCAAAGGTTCAACGAAGAACCATAGATTGTCTGCATAAATACTCATAATAACGAGGATGACTCAAAAACACCTTTGGCATGGAGAAGAAACCAATAGCGTTACTCATGAATTCTTGTTGCGTGACGAAAATTAAGGCTTAGCGTCAGCCACCGGTTCCCATGAGAAAGAATCTCTACTACTCTTCTCTTCTCACGTAAGGGCAGCTTCAGTAACAAAGAAGAAAACGCAGCCGCCACCTCCTCTCCGATAAAAAAAACTTAGGGTTTCTCTGCCTCCCGCCGGCGCCGACGGTTGTCCACCTTGTCTTCGGTGTGAGGAGTGGTGGACCTTGACCCTTGCTGGCGGGAGGAATCTTGCTCCGCTTTTTAGGTGTTTTTTAGTTTGTTTAGGGTTTGCTCTTGCTCAGGAAGACGAGGTGGTGACGTCTCCCGGAGATGGAATAAGGTTTTTCCAACATAGCCCGGTGATGCGTTTAGCGTCGTCAGAGAGCATGTGGAGACTTGCCTTCGGGGGATCTCATAGCATTCGGCCAATGTTGGTATTCAGTTTATTTTCTTAGATCTAGTCTTCGTTCGTGTGTTTACAGGTTCGATCCTTTTGATCTATACTTCTCTTCGTCAGCGGTGGTTGTTGTTATGGTACGTTGGTCCTGTGGTAGCAGGATGACTTTCCGACTGTCTACTACAACAAGTTTGGACCGGCTCATCGAGGGAGGGGCGATGACGGCAGCGACTTTGGCTTGCTCCAGTGCTTGTAATCGCCGCTAGGTGGTCTATGGACTTGGATGTAAACTTTTTTCTAGTGTTTTTGTACTGCCGTGGCATGATGAATCTATCTATCTACTGCCCCTAAAAAGCACGAAGTGTGGAGATCCAAATTCATCTTATCCATCCATACAATAAATAGTATAGCCTATATCTTTCAATCTTTAGCGTAAATTGCAATTAGCGTTGTACTTTCCCCAAACCCACGTCTCCTGCAACCACCGCATAGCGTTGCCCTGTGCCCCGCACCCCATGCGGCCCCTCACCCCTGAACCGCACGGCCCTGCTGGCTGAGCTTGAGCTCGCCTGCACGACCCTGCTCTCCCCTCTTCGCCACCCTCCCTGCCGCATCTCACGTGTCATGTCTGCCCAGCAATCAAACTAGACCAACACAAGGAGGAAGTCAAGCCGCTGCAGGCGCCATGGTGCCGATCCAGCTGATATTTCCATTTTGCATCATGCTTTTATGTTGATAATTATTGCATTATGGGTTGTTATTACACATTATGGTACAATACTTAAGCACAACTTTTTAAATTCATCCACCTTCAGTTCACTTGGTATTATATGTGAATATACTGTCATCAGTACTACTTAGTCACCACTGGCGCAACCAGGCATCCACAGTGAGCACACTCTATGACCTATTCTTCCCTCAAATGCTTAGCATTACGGACACATGTGGTTGAAATGTTGTGATGTCGTGTCAGGATGCAGTGCAGGCAGCAGAGACGTTCCAATGAAAATTCAACATCAGTTGGCAGTGCAAGTTAAATAATAATCTAAGAACAGGCAAGACGGTGACGCTTTAATTATATATCAGAAAGGAGGAATGAGGCAACATATATCAAGTAAAGTGATGAAGGAAAATGACGAGTGATTTAATTCTACAACAAATCAACAATCATAGACTTGGACTAAGTCGGACTGTAACTTACATCAACACAATGAGCAAATTCTCGCACTTTACAATCCATGTTCAGAGAGATAATCCACCATTTCTTTTTGTTGCTTTTCGCGCATTTGTATTGGTAAAAGCGAAGTTAACATAGGAGACATGGATTATCTCAAGACAACATGATGTACTAGTAAAAAATAAATACCTTCTTCCACTTGGCAAGCGGTTAGGGTCAGCATGACCTTGTTCAAGGTAGAACTAGTACAGCTCCCGAGAGACCTCCTTCTTGTTGTATGATACGTCTCCAACGTATCTATAATTTTTGATTGTTCCATGCTATTATATTATCTATTTTGGATGTTTAATGTGCTTTAATATGCTCTTTTATATTATTTTTGAGACTAACCTCTTAACCGGAGGCCCAGTGCCAGTTTCTGTTTTTTTGCCTATTTCAGTGTTTCGTAGAAAAAGGAATATCGAACGGAATCCAAACGGAACAAAACCTTCGCGAGGATCTTTCTTGGAATAAATGAAATCCAGGAGACTTGGAGTGGAAGTCAGAGACGCAACAAGGCGGCCACGAGGTAGGAGGGCGCGCCCAGGGGGGTAGGCGTGCCCCCACCCTTGTGGGCCCCTCGTAGCTCCACCGACGTACTTCTTTCACCTACATATACTCTTATACCCTAAAACATCCAGGGGAGCCACGAAACCACTTTTCCACCGCCGCAACCTTCTGTACCCGTGAGATCCCTTCTGGGGGCCTTTTCCGGCGATCTGCTGGAGGGGGAATCAATCACGGAGGGCTTCTACATCAGCACCATAGCCTCTCCGATGATGCGTGAGTAGTTTACCATAGACCTTCGGGTCCATAGTTATTAGCTAGATGGCTTCTTCTCTCTCTCTTTGGTTCTCAATACAAAGTTCTTCTCGATGTTCTTGGAGATCTATTCGGTGTAATATTCTTTTGCGGTGTGTTTGCCGAGATCCGATGAATTGTGGATTTATGATCAAGTTTATCTATGAACAATATTTGGTTCTTCTCTGAATTCTTATATGCATGATTTGTTATCTTTGCAAGTCTCTTCGAATTATCGGTTTAGTTTGGCCTACTAGATTGATCTTTCTTGCAATGGGAGAAGTGCTTAGCTTTGGGTTCAATCTTGCGGTGTCCTTTCCCAGTGACAGTAGGGGCAGCAAGGCACATATTGTATTATTGCCATCGAGGATAAAAAGATGAGGTTTATATTATATTGCTTGAATTTTCCCTCTACATCATGTCATCTTGCCTAAAGCATTACTCTGTTCTTATGAACTTAATACTCTAGATGCATGTGGATAGCGGTCAATTTGTGGAGTAATAGTAGTAGATGCAGAATTGTTTCGGTCTACTTAACACGGACGTGATGCCTATATTTCATAATCATTGCGTAGATATTCTCATAAATATGCGCTTTTTTATCAATTGCTCGACAGTAATTTGTTCACCCACCATAATACAAGCTATCATGAGAGAATCCACTAGTGAAACCTATGGTCCCCGGGTCTATTTTATACATATAAGTTTCCGATCTACAATTCTAGTTTACTATTTATTTTATTTTGCAATCTTTACTTTTCAATCTATACAACAAAAATACCAGAAACATTATCTTATTATCTTTATCAGATCTCACTTTTGCAAGTGGTTGTGAAGGGATTGACAACCCCTTTATCATGTTGGTTGCAAGGTTCTTGATTGTTTGTGCAGGTACTAGGCGACCTGCATGTAATCTCCTACTGGATTGATACCTTGGTTCTCAAAAACTGAGGGAAATACTTATGCTACTTTGCTGCATCATCCTTTCCTCTTCAAGGGAAAACCAACGCATGCTCAAGAGGTAGTAAGAAGGATTTCTGGCGCCGTTGCCGGGGAGATCTATGCTCAAGTCAAGACATACCAAGTACCCATCACAAACTATTCTCCCTCGTATTACATTATTTGTCATTTGCCTCTCGTTTTCATCTCCCCCACTTCACCTTTGCCTTCTTTCATTGTCCTCTTGTTTGCTTAAGCTTGCCTTTCTATCGCTATGACCGAACCAAAAGGGGCTAAGGGTTTCCCAGGTTTTAATACCTTGGATAATCCTTCTATCATTTCTAAGCTCATAAATAATGATGCTATGGAAAGACCTACCAGAGTTATCAATGAGAGTTTAAATAATTTTGATGAAGATGACCCTAGAATTTTTCGTTATTTTCTTGATGAATCTTTAAAAGATGCTTGGGATAGGCTGTTAAGGATCCGAGCCAGCTATGTACCCCAATATCAAATTGAGATATACCTAAAAAGCTTTTATGTTGGCTTGCCCTCTTCTTTCAAGCAAGTTTTAGATTCTATCTTTGAAGAAGGTTTTCTTGACAAGGATGCCATAGATACATACGAAAAGATGAAAGCTATATTTGGACACCCCATGAGTGAAAAAGTTGAATCCACCTCTCCTTTGTGTTTTTATTAAAACGAAATTATCAAAGAGATGAAGGCTAGCTTAGATACAAATTTTCGTAGTGTGCTTAATCTTTCTTCTACCATTAATGGCCACATGCTTTCAAAAAATAGGAATAAATGCTTTATATAAGAAAGTCTACCTTTATCAGCAAAAAGGAAAAGATGGCAATACTTAGATCTATTCTTGCTTTTATGCCTAGCTAGGGGCATTAAACGATAACGCTTGTTGGGAGGCAACCCAATTTTATTTTTGTTCCTTGTTTTTTTCCTGTTTAGTAATAAATAAATCATCTATCCTCTATTATGATTGTATTTTTTATGTTTTAATTAGTGTTTGCGCCAAGTAAAGCCTTTAGGATCTTCTTGGGTGATTGTTGTTTGATCTTGCTGAAAAAACAGAAAGTATGCGCTCACGAAAATAATTTTCGTTTTTTACCAGTGATAAAATACCAATTCCAACTGCAGTATATCAATATATAAATTATTTAGGGCATCCTAAATTTTCAGAATTTTTGGAGTTATAGCAGTATTCGAAACCTACAGATTGCTACAGACTGTTCTGTTTTTGACAGATTCTGTTTTTCGTGTGTTGTTGGCTTATTTTGATGAATCTATGGCTAGTATCGGGGGTATGAACCATAGAGAAGTTGGAATACATTAGGTTTAACACCAATATAAATAAAAAATGAGTTCATTACAATATCTTAAAGTGGTGGTTTGTTTTCTTATACTAACGTAGCTCATGAGATTTTCTGTTGAGTTTTGTGTTGTGAAGTTTTCAAGTTTTTGGGTAAAGATTTGATGGATTTTTGAACAAGGAGTGGAAAGAGCCTAAGATTGGGGATGCCCAAGGCAACCCAAGGTAAAATTCAGGGACAACCAAAAGCCTAAGCTTGGGGATGCCCCGGAAGGCATCCCCTCTTTTTTCTTCGTCTATCGGTAACTTTACTTGAGGCTATATTTTTATTCACCACATGATATGTGTTTTGCTTGGAGCGTCTTGTATGATTTGAGTCTTTGATTTTTACTTTACCACAATCATCCTTGCTGTACAAACCTTTTGGGAGAGACACACATGAACTGGAATTTATTAGAATACTCTATGTGCTTCACTTATATCTTTTGAGCTAAATAATTTTGCTCTAGTGCTTTACTTATATATTTTTAGAGCACGGCGGTGGTTTTATTTTATAGAAATTATTGATCTCTCATGCTTCACTTATATTATTTTGAGAGTCTTTTAGAACATCATGGTAATTTGCTTTGGTTATGAAATTAGTCCTAATATGATAGGCATCCAAGATGGGTAATAAAAACTTTCATATAGAGTGCATTGAATACTATGAGAAGTTTGATACTTGATGATTGTTTTGAGATATCAAGATGGTGATATTAGAGTCATGCTACTTGAGTATTTGTGAATTTGAGAAATACTTGTGTTGAGGTTCGCAAGTCCCGTAGCATGCACGTATGGTAACCGTTGTGTAACAAATTTGAAGCATGAGGTGTTTCTTTGATTGTCCTCCTTATGAGTGGCGGTCGGGGACGAGTGATGGTCTTTTCCTACCAATCTATCCCCCTAGGAGCATGCGTGTAGTGCTTGGTTTCGATGACTTGTAGATTTTTGCAATAAGTATGTGAGTTCTTTATGACTAATTTTGAGTCCATGGATTATACGCACTCTCACCCTTCCGTCATTGCTAGCCTCTTCGGTACCGTGCATTGCCCTTTCTCACCTCGAGAGTTGGTGCAAACTTCGCGGGTGCATCCAAACCCCGCGATATGATACACTCTATCACACATAAGCCTGCTTATATCTTCCTCAAAACAACCACCATACCTACCTATTATGGCATTTCCATAGCCATTCCGAGATATATTGCCATGCAACTTTCCACCATTCCATTTATTATGACATGCTTCATCATTGTCATATTGCCTTGCATGATCATGTAGTTGACATCGTATTTGTGGCAAATCCACCCTCTTAATTTTTTATACATGTCACTCCTGAATCATTGCACATCCCGGTACACCGCCGAAGGCATGCATATAGAGTCATATTTTGTTCTAGTATCGAGTTGTAATTTTTGAGTTGTAAATAAATAGAAGTGTGATGATCATCATTATTAGAGCATTGTCCCGTGTGAGGAAATAAAAAAAATAGAAAGGCCAAAAAATA
Source organism: Triticum urartu (assembly GCF_056163025.1). Classification (NCBI taxonomy): domain Eukaryota; kingdom Viridiplantae; phylum Streptophyta; class Magnoliopsida; order Poales; family Poaceae; genus Triticum; species Triticum urartu. Next base: position 288,197,874 of record NC_141877.1, read on the forward strand.
GAAGGCCCAAAAAAATGAGAGAAAAAGAGATAAGGGACAATGTTACTATCCTTTTTCCACACTTGTGCTTCAAAGTAGCACCATGATCTTCATGATAAAAAGTCTCTTATTTTGTCACTTTCATATACTAGTGGGAATATTCATTATAGAACTTGGCTTGTATATTCCAACAATGGGCTTCCTCAAAATGCCCTAGGTCTTCGTGGGCCAGCAAGTTGGATGCACACCCACTTAGTTTCTTTTGTTGAGCTTTCATACATTTATAGCTCTAGTGCATCCGTTGCATGGCAATCCCTACTCCTCGCATTGACATCAATTGATGGGCATCTCCATAGCCCGTTGATTAGCCGCGTTAATGTGAGACTTTCTCCTTTTTTTGCCTTCTCCACACAACCTCCATCATCATATTCTATTCCACCTATAGTGTTATGTCCATGGCTCGCGCTCATGTATTGCGTGAAAGTTGAAAAACTTTGAGAACACTAAAGTATGAAACAATTGCTTGGCCTGTCATCAGGGCTGTGCACGATGGGAGCATTTTGTGTGACGAAAATGAAGCATGGCCAAACTATATGATTTTGTAGGGATCAGCTTTCTTTAGCTATGTTATTTTGAGAAGACATAATTGCTTGGTTAGTATGCTTGAAGTATTATTATTTTTATGTCAATATTAAACTTTTGTCTTGAATATTTCGGATCTGAATATTCATACCACAATAAAGAAAATTACATTCAAAATTATGTTAGGAAGCATTCCACATCAAAAATTCTGGTTTTATCATTTACCTACTCGAGGACGAGCAGGAATTAAGCTTGGGGATGCTTGATACGTCTTCAACGTATCTATAATTTTTGATTGTTCCATGCTATTATATTATCTATTTTGGATGTTTAATGGGCTTTAATATGCTCTTTTATATTATTTTTGGGACTAACCTATTAACCGGAGGCCCGGTGCCAGTTTCTGTTTTTTTGCCTATTTCAATGTTTCGCAGAAAAGGAATATCAAATGGAATCCAAACGGAACGAAACCTTCGCGAGGATCTTTCTTGGAACAAACGCAATCCAGGAGACTTGGAGTGGAAGTCAGATACGCAACGAGGCGGCCACCGACGTACTTCTTTCGCCTATATATACTCTTATACCCTAAAAACATCTAGGGGAGCCACAAAACCACTTTTCCACCGCCGCAACCTTCTGTACCCGTGAGATCCCCTAGGGGCCTTTTCCGGCGATCTGCCGGAGGGGGAATCGATCACGGAGGGCTTCTACATCAACACCATAGCCTCTCCAATGATGTGTGAGTAGTTTACCACAAACCTTCGGGTCCATAGTTATTAGCTAGATGGCATCTTCTCTCTCTTTGGTTGTCAATACAAAGTTCTCCTCGATGTTCTTGGAGATCTATTCGATGTAATATTCTTTTGCGGTGTGTTCACCGAGATCCAATGAATTGTGGATTTATGATCAATTTTATCTATGAACAATATTTGGTTCTTCTCTGAATTCTTATATGCATGATTTGATATCTTTGCAAGTCTCTTCGAATTATCGGTTTAGTTTGGCCTACTAGATTGATCTTTCTTGCAATGGGAGAAGTGCTTAGCTTTGGGTTCAATCTTGTGGTGTCCTTTCCCAGTGACAGTAGGGGCAACAAGGCACGTATTGTATTGTTTCCATCGAGGATAAAAAGATGGGGTTTATATGATATTGCTTGAGTTTATACCTCTACATCATGTCATCTTGCCTAAAGCATTACTCTGTTCTTATGAACTTAATACTCTAGATGCATGCTGGATAGCGGTCGATGTGTGGAGTAATAGTAGTAGATGCAGAATCGTTTCGGTCTACTTAACATGGACGTGATGCCTATATTTCATAATCATTGCCTAGATATTCTCATAACTATGCGCTTTTCTATCAATTGCTCGTCAGTAATTTGTTCACCCACCGTAATACACACTATCATGAGAGAAGCCACTAGTGAAACCTATGGCCCCCGGGTCTTTTTATATCATATAAGTTTCCGATCTACAATTCTAGTTTACTATTTATTTTATTTTGCAATCTTTACTTTTCAATATATACAACAAAAATACCAAAAATATTATCTTATTATCTTTATCAGATCTCACTTTTGCAAGTGGCTGTGAAGGGATTGACAACCCCTTTATCGTGTTGGTTGCAAGGTTCTTGATCGTTTGTGCAGGTACTAGGCGACTTGCGTGTAATCTCCTACTGGATTGATACCTTGGTTCTCAAAAACTGAGGGAAATACTTACACTACTTTGCTGCATCACCCTTTCCTCTTCAAGGAAAAACCAACGCATGCTCAAGAGGTTGCATTGTAGTAGAGGTCATACGATACAAGTATCTGCTCCTCTGTTGATAGATGTTGACATCTCAACAATACATAGACTCCAATGAGACTCCTGACGGCAAATGAAACTGATCTTCCCATCCGGATACTACGACACCGCTTGTCTTTAACTTAGGCATGATGCTTCTTCTGCAGTATCGAGACACCCAAGAAATCCATAGATCTTCAGAGCTGTAGTGTAGGCAGGAGTTTGGAGGAGTGTGCTATTTAGAATGAACTGCAGAATGCAGAATATTTTGAAGATAGTTCATCCTTCAGCACATCAAAATCACTCCGGATACTGTGTTTACCAGCATAAATATTTGCATATTTTGGAGGAGTATGCTACATTTTAGAATGAATGCAGAATATGTTTTGCAGATAATTCATCTTTCAGCACATTGTTGAACTTGGTATACATTGTTTACCAGCTAATCATGTGGGTAACTCAAGGCAACTGAGTCGTCAACCATCACATATATCTACAGCTACCAAACAAAGATTCCACTGCTAAATCCTCTTGCTCAATAGTACTAGAAGTCATTACAGGGGCAATAACATCGCATTTGAAAGGCCACTGCAGGAAGCCTGATCTTCCTTTGTCGGTAAGAACGGGTCTTCGTTATCCCAAGCGAAACTCACAAGTACATTTATTTAGTTGTTCCTCTCGCAATCAAAAGTTAAATGAAGAACCCTAGATTGTGTGCACAAATACTCACCCATAATAAGGAGGACGACACAAAAACACCTGTGGCACGGAGAAGAAACCAGTAGCGTCACTCACGAATTCTTGCTGCGCGGCAAAAACAGATTTAGCCGTAGCGCCGCTTGCCGGTCCTCCTGAGAAAGAATATGGGATGGTCGATGAAATCTCTACTGCTAATCTCTTCCAACGTACATAGCAACTCTAGCAGATCCATTATAACCCTGTCCTGCAAAATAGTTTTAAGGTTCGTCCGCAAAATTAATTGTGGTACCACGAGGGCTCCAACGCGAAATAGATCATGTAAACTTAATTATTTTTTGAGGGTTATGATGTAAACTTATTTACAGGATATTGACATGACCTTGATTTCATATAGATGCATGAAATTTATATAAAATAGTCATGCCGCAATAGTTCACATCCAAAATCATGCGCAATATAAAGAGATAACAAGTCGGCATATGATTTATGGATGTTGTAGCTACAAAATCCGACGACTGAAACACTAAGGAACCAATGCAAAGGTGAAACAAAGTTGACCGGAGCAAAGGGATTTTTTACCTCTCCATCCTTTGATCGACCACGTTGTGGGTGCTGGTGGAGTCGACGGGATCGCGGGGACATGGTCCGCCGGAGGGGGTAGAGAAGGCGCCTGGTGAGTATATGTGTTGTTCACATTGCTACTTCTTGAGCTTGCGTTGGTTTTCCCTTGAAGAGGAAAGGGTGATGCATCAAAGTAGAGTAAGTGTTTCCCTCAGTTTGAGAACCAAGGTATCAATCCAGTAGGAGACAACGAACAAGTCACCGAATACCTGCACAAACAATCAACAACTTGCACCCAACGCGATAAAGGGGTTGTCAATCCCTTCACGGTTACTTGCAAAAGTGAGATCTGATAGAGATGAATAAACGGTATGTAAATATTTTGATATTTTTGGTTTATAGATCAGAAAGTAAAAGATTGCAAAGGAACTAAATCGGAAACTAAAAGTGTATATCGGAAACTTATATGATGGAAAATAGACCCGGGGCCATAGGTTTCACTAGAGGCTTCTCTCAAGATAGAAAATATTACAGTGGGTGAACAAATTACTGCCGAGCAATTGATAGAAAAGCGCAAAGTTATGACGATATCTAAGGCAATGATCATGAATATAGGCATCACGTCCATGTCAAGTAGACCGACTCCTGCCTGCATCTACTACTATTACTCCACACATCGACCGCTATCCAGCATGCATCTAAAGGTCTTACTTGGCACAAACACTAATTCAAACACAAAACCACATCCAACCAGAGGCTAGATGAATTATTTAATGAAAAACAGAACCTAAAAAGCAAAAAATAAAATAAAATTGGGTTGCCTCCCAACAAGCACTATTGTTTAACACCCTTAGCTAGGTTTAAAACACGAATAGATCTAGGTATTATCATCTTTGGCATGCAATCTATAAGTGGCTCTCATAACAGATTCATAATAATTTTCTTTCTTGGAAAGTGTTCCATGCCTTTCGTTAACAGAAATTGAAATCTAATGTTTCCTTCTTTTGTATCAATAATTGCACCAATCGTTCTAAGGAAAGGTCTAAAGAATAATAGGTCATGTATGATTGCAATCTATAACAAGAACAATGAAATATACGGGCACATAATTCATATTTGCAACAATAAGAACATCATTAAACCTTCCCATAGGTTTCTTAAGTGGAATCCGCAAGATGCAAATTTAAAGAGCAATCATCAAATTCACGGAAACCAAACACATTACATAAAGATTTTGGAATCGTGGAAACACTAGCACCCAAATCACACAAAGCATGGCACTCATAATCTTTAATCTTAAAGTTCCAATTCAAGCTTTTCTTCAAAAGATTGCGTCATAGCATCAACGACATGTTTGGTAAAAGCTTTGTTTTGATTATAAGCATGAGGAGAATTCAACAGGATTGCAACAAGGAAATACAATCTATTAAATAACAATGATCATAATTAAATTCCTTGAAATCCAAAAGAGTGGGTTCATTGCTACTTAAAGTTTTGACCTCTCCAATCCCATTTTAATCAATTTTTGCATCAAGATCTAAAAACTCCGAATCATTGGGACACCTTTTAACTAAAGTTGACTCATCTCCCGTCCCATATTTATCAAGATTTATATTGGCAAACAAAGATTCAATAGGAGTCACATCAATCACTTTAAGATCTTCATCATTATTCAAAGATTCTGGTTTAGCGGCCATCTTATTTACCAAGGTAGCTTGCTTATCAGAAATTTGGCCTACTAAATTTTCAAGGTGAGCAAACTAAGATTTCAAACCATAAAATTCCTTAGACATATCATCAAGCTCTTTATTCATGTATTCCATAAAACTTTTCTGCTCCTTGAGCTCGTTTCTAAAGAAATTATGATGCTCAAATTGCAAAAACATGAAGCTTCTAACATTATTTTTGACTTCATCCAGCCTCCTAAAGTGAGGATCAACGTTTTTTATGGGGCCTTTGTGATGAAACAAGCAATCCAATACACGAGCACACAAAAAGCAAGCAAAGAAGACGAAGGGCGAAGAAAAGGCAAATCTTTCGAAAATCGGTTTTGTCGTGGAATTGTCACGGCAGATGTCCTAGTGAACGGCTTTGACTGGTCCAATCCCAGCTTCCAACCAGTAGAGGGAGGTGAACCGGCGAGGGGAGAGTCATAACCATCTTTTGGGCTCTCGAAGCCTTGTAATAGGTTAGTTTGAAAACTGCATGTTTTGCCTATGCCATCGTGCATAAAATGTTGCATATGACTCTTTGCCAATGATGTCAATATATATATGTAGCACCTCCGTGATTACATCTGTAATGTTTTAACTCTGTTCCTGTAAAAAATGAAAAAACTGTCCTGGTGGTTTAGCACCGGACGGGTTAGAACACCCGGTATATGACTATGAAATTATCATAGTGGAAAAAACAGAACCAGATGTAAGATAAACAAGGCTGAAAAAACCTTTGATTAACGAAAAAACACATAGAAACCTGTTCATGAATGACACTGTCATACCTGTGTTCTTTGAATCTGGACTGCCGGTTTACATGACCCGGATGATGAGGTTGATAACCCAATCTTTTGTAGAAGTCAATACTTCCATATGTCTGATGACTGTTATGCCTTGGCAATTCATTGTCAAATAACCGAGCCGGTTTAATTTGAAACCATACAAACAGTTAGATTTGAGATGATAAAAAATAGTAAGACAAAACACTAGGCTTCATACAATGTAAATCAAAACATTTAAATAAAAACTGGAGGCTTCTGATTTGAATACGATTAGTAAACCGGACCAAACGGGTTAAGCTAAGATTCGAATACGATCATATAGCCCCCAGTGGCTTTGGCGTTGCGTCGTTCAAGAGGGTACTGATAGCTATGTTCTCTTTGGTTCGAATGCGACCTATGTTTGAACAGGAAGCCCCCAAATGACCTTGAGAGGTTTTTAATGACCCTGATTCGAATATGATCCAAGTCGGACCCAAAAGGGGTTAAGCTATGATTCGGATACGATCAAGAAGCCCCCTAGTGAGTTTGGCTTTGAGCCGATCAAGAGGGTTACGACAGCTATGTTCACTTTGGTTCGAATACGACCTATGTTTGAATAGGAAGCCCCCAAGTGACCATGAGGTTTACGGCTAGATTCGAATACGATCATGAGCCGGACAAAAAAGGTTAAGCTAGATTCGGATACGATCAGCCCCCTTTTGGTCATTTTAAATAATGAAAATAATAAAGATATATGATCATTGAAAGGGAAAAGGACAGAGGTCCTGCTTTATTACTTATCATAATATATACAACGTCAAAGTATGTACATGATGAGAGCTAGTGGATTAAGTATAGTATGGCCGAAGCTGAGCAATGTTCCACGGCCGGCGGGTCTCCTCCTCCGACTTACATGAGTCTTTGTGCTCTCGAACGTCAATGAGGTAATATGACCCGTTGTTTAAGTTCTTGCTGACCACAAAGGGTCCTTCCCAAGGCGGGGATAGCTTGTGTGCATCAAACAGATCCTGGATGAGCCGGAGCACCAGGTCACCTTCTTGAAAGGTTCTGGACTTAACCCGATGGCTGTGATAACAACGCAGGTCCTGTTGATAAATTGTTGATCGAGCCGCCGCCAAATCTCTCTCCTCATCTAACAAGTCAAGTGCATCCTATCGGGCTTGTTCATTATCAGCTTCAACGTAAGCCACCACGCGAGGCGATTCATGACGGATGTCACTAGGCAGAACTGCTTCTGCTCCATAAACCATGAAGAAAGGTGTATAGCCTGTAGACCTGTTAGGAGTGGTATTGATACTCCATAGCACTGAGGGTAATTCCTCTACCCAACAACCCGGCGTCCGTTGTAAGGGAACCATAAGCCGGGGCTTGAGACCTTTTAGGATTTCCTGATTTGCTCTCTTAGCTTGACCATTGGATTGGGAGTGAGCTACTGACGAAACATCAAGCCGGATATGCTCACGTTGACAAAACTCCTCCATAGCACCTTTGGACAGATTAGTGCCATTGTCAGTTATAATGCTGTGTGGAAAACCAAAGCGAAAGATCACCTTTTTCATGAATTGAACCGCCGTGGCTGCATCACACTTGCTCATTGGCTCTGCCTCATCCCATTTCATGAATTTGTCAACTGCCACCAAAAGATGTGTCTTTTTATCCTTGGATCTTTTGAAAGGTCCAACCATATCAAGCCCCCAAACCGCAAACGGCCAAGTGATTGGAATCATCCGCAGTTCTTGAGCCAGTACGTGTGCTCATCGTGCAAACTTTTGACATCCATCGCACCTACTGACCAGATCCTCTGCATCAGCATGAGCCGTTAACCAGTAAAAGCCATGATGAAAAGCTTTGGCCACTAGAGATTTTGAGCCGACATGATGGCCACAATCTCCCTCATGGATCTCACGAAGAATCTCTTGACCTTCTTCAGGAGAGACACATCGCTGAAACGCCCCAGTGACACTACGATGATATAATTCACCATTGGAAATTGTCATTAACTTAGACCGCCGAGTTATCTGTCTTGCCAAGGTCTCATCCTCTTGCAACTCGCCCCGGATCATGTAAGCCAAATATGGCACTATGCAATCTGGAATGACATGAAGAGCCGCTACTAACTGGGCCTCCGGGTCAGGAACGGCCAAGTCTTCCTCTGTAGGCAACTTGACAGAAGGGTTATGTAAAACATCTAAAAAGGTGTTAGGCGGCACCGGCTTACGCTGAGATCCCAACCGGCTTAAGACATCCACCGCTTCGTTCTTTCTGCGATCAATGTGTTCCACCTGATATCCCTTGAAGTGTCCAGCCACAACATCCACCTCTCGACGATAAGCCGCCATGAGAGGGTCCTTGGAATCCCACTTGCCTGACACCTGCTGAGCCACCAAATCTGAGTCGCCAAGGCACCGTACCCGGCTCAAACTCATCTCTTTAGCCATCCGAAGATCATGGAGCAAGGCCTCATATTCTGCTGCGTTGTTAGTACAAGGAAACATCAATCGCAACACATAAAAAAACTTGTCACCTCGAGGAGAAGTTAAAACAACTCCAGCCCCCAAGCCTTCTAACTGTCTGGACCCATCAAAATGAATCGTCCAATATGTGTTGTCTGGCTTTTCTTCAGGTGTCTGTAACTCTGTCCAATCGTTAATGAAATCGACCAACGCTTCAGACTTGATCGCAGTACGTGGCACATAGTTTAAACCATGAGACCCAAGTTCAATGGCCCACTTGGCGACTCGACCTGTGGCTTCTCAATTTTGAATAATATCTCCTAACGGAGCAGAGCTAACCACGGTGATGGGGTGACCCTGAAAGTAATGATTGAGCTTCCGGCTTGCCATGAACACCCCATAAACAAGCTTCTGCCAATGTGGATACCTTTGCTTAGATTCAATGAGCACCTCACTGACGTAGTAAACTGGCCGCTGGACCGGATGTTCCTTGCCAATTTCCTTGCGCTCCACCACAATAGCCACACTGATGATATGTCTCCATCGTATCTACTTTTCCAAACACTTTTGCCCTTGTTTTGGACTCTAACTTGCATGATTTTAATGGAACTAACCCGGACTGACGCTGTTTTCAGCAGAATTGCCATGGTGTTATTTATGTGCAGAAACAAAAGTTCTCGGAATGACCTGAAAATTCACGGAACATCTATACGGAAATAATAAAAAATCCTTGCAAAAGATGAATACCAAGGAGCCCACCACCTGTCCAAGAGGGTGGGGGGTGCGCCCCCTACCTCGTGGCCCCCTTGGAGCTCCTCCGACCTCAACTCCAACTATATATATTTGCTTTCGGGGAGAAAAAAATCAGAGAGAAGGATTCATCGCGTTTTACGATACAGAGCCACCGCCAAGCCCTAGAACCTCTCGGGAGGGCTGATCTGTAGTCCGTTCGGGGCTCCGGAGAGGGGAATCCGTCGCCATCATCATCATCAACCATCCTCCATCACCAATTTCATGATGCTCACCGCCGTGCGTGAGTAATTCCATCGTAGGCTTGCTGGACGGTGATGGGTTGGATGAGATCTATCATGTAATTGAGTTAGTTTTGTTAGGGTTTGGTCCCTAGTATCCACTATGTTATGAGACTGATGTTGCTATGACTTTGCTATGCTTAATGCTTGTCACTATGGCCCGAGTGCCATGATTTCAGACCTGAACCTATTATGTTTTCATCAATATATGAGAGTTCTTGATCCTATCTTGCAAGTCTATAGTCACCTATTATGTGTTATGGTCTGTTAACTCCGAAGTGACAATAATCGGGATACTTACCGGTGATGACCATAGTTTGAGGAGTTCATTTATTCACCATGTGCTAATGCTTTGTTCCAGTACTCTATTAAAAGTAGGCCTTAATATCCCTTAGTTTCCATTAGGACCCCGCTGCCACGGGAGGGTAGGACAAAAGATGTCATGCAAGTTCTTTTCCATAAGCATGTATGACTATATTCAGAATACATGCCTACATTGCATTGATGAATTGGAGCTAGTTCTATGTCACCCTATGTTATGATTGTTACATGATGAACCGCATCCGGCATAATTCTCCATCACCGATCCATTGCCTACGAGCTTTCCATATATTGTTCTTTGCTTATTTACTTTTCCGTTTCTATTGCTATCATCACTACAAAATACCAAAAACATTACTTTTGCTACCATTACCACTACCATCATATTACTTTGGGACTAAATACTTTGCTGCAGATATTAAGTTTCCAGGTGTGGCTGAATTTACAACTCAACTGCTAATACTTGAGAATATTCTTTGGCTCCCCTTGTGTCGAATCAATAAATTTGGGTTGAATACTCTACCCTCGAAAACTGTTGCGATCCCCTATACTTGTGGGTTATCAAGACTATTTTCTGGCGACGTTGCCAGGGAGCATAGCTCTATTCTTTAAGTCACTTGGGATTTATATCTTCTTATCATTATGAAGAACTTGAGAGTTCCAAAAACCAAGATTTATCCCTCAACTACGAGGGGAGGTAAGGAACTGCGATCTAGCTCTGCACTTGATTCACCTTTTGTTTTGAGTAAGCTTGCGACACCTAAACCTGCTTCTGCTATTCTTTCTGATATGTCACATGTTATTGATGATGCCACTTCTTCTATGCATGATACTTATGATGAAACTACTTCTATGCTTGATACTACTGTGCCACTTGGTGAATTTCTTGATGAACAACTTGCTAGGGTTAGAGAGAATGAACATATTGAATCTGATAATATTGATGAAAGTGATGATGAAGACTTGCCCGTTATTCCTAAGGGTTATGTTTTTGATAAAGAAGCTTCTTTAGCTATTTTAGCTTGCAAAGATAGTTATGAACTTAAGAGGTTATTAGCCAAATGGAATAAGCAATCTCTAAATGCTAGGATGAAACCTGACCCTGCTTTTGCTACTTCACCTATTTTTGTTACTGATAAGGATTATGAATTCTCTGTTGATCCTGATATAATTACTTTGGTTGAATCTGATCCTTTTCATGGCTATGAATCTAAAACTGTTGTGGCACATCTTACTAAATTAAATGATATAGCCACCCTGTTCACTAATGATGAGAGAACTCGCTACTTTTATATCCTTAAAATTTTTCCGTTCTCATTAAAGGGTGATGCTAAGATATGGTTTAATTCTCTTGATCCTGGTTGTGTGCGTAGTCCCCAGGATATGATTTATTACTTCTCTGCTAAATATTTCCCTGCTCATAAGAAACAAGCTGCTTTAAGGGATATATATATAATTTTGTGCAAATTGAAGAAGAGAGTCTCCCACAAGCTTGGGGAGGCTTCTCAAGTTACTTAATGCTTTGCCTGATCATCCTCTTAAGAAAAATGAAATACTTGATATCTTTTATAATGGACTAACCGATGCATCCAGAGATTACCTGGATAGTTGTGTTGGTTCCGTTTTCAGGGAAAGAACACCGAATGAAGCTGAAATTCTATTGAATAATATGTTGACAAATGAAAATAATTGGACACTTCCTGAACCAACTCCTGAGCCTATTCCTGAACCAACTCCGAAGAAGAGGGGTATCCTATTTCTCAGTCCTGAAGATATGCAAGAGGCAAATAAATCTATGAAAGAAAAAGGTATTAAAGCTGAAGATGTTAAGAATTTACCTCCTATTGAAAAAATACACGGTCTTAATTTACCGCCTGTTGAAGAAACATATGATCTTAACCTATTGAAGAAACTCATGGTCCTGATAACCCAAAACAGGTAGTAAAGGTAAATTCTCTCTATAGATATGATAAAGCTGAAATCCCGTTTATTAAGTTTGCTAGCCCATGCTCAGATGAGTTTGATAAATTTATGGCTAAGAAAGAAGACTTCAATGCTTATTTTGCTAGACAATTGAAATACAATTCAAATATGCTTGAACACTTGGGTGATTATATGGCTAATGTCAAAGGTGAACTTAAACTTATTAGTAAACATGCTTCTATGGTTATCACTCAAGTAGAACAAGTACTTAAAGCTCAAAATGATTTGCTCAATGAATTGAATAGTAAGAATAATGATTATGCTGTTAAAGTGGCTACTAGAACTGGTAGAATGACTCAGGAACCTTTGTATCCTGAAGGCCACCCTAAGAGAATTGAGCAAGATTCTTAGAGAAATAATATAGATGCACCTAGTCCTTCTAAAAGGAAGAAAAAAGAAAAATGATAGGACTTTGCATGCTTCTAGTGAACCTATTGCTCAACCACCTAATAATCCAAATGATATTTCTATTTATGATTCTGAAACACAATCTGGTAATGAACCTGAAACTAGTGATAATGTTAATGATAATGTTCATGATGATGCTCAACATAGTAATGATAATGATATAGAAATTGAACTTGCTGTTGATCTTGATAACCCACAATCAAAGAATCAACGTTATGATAAGAAAGACTTTGTTGCTAGGAAACACAGTAAGGAAAGAGAGCCTTGGGTTCAGAAACCCATGCCTTTTCCTCCCAAACCATCCAAGAAAAAAGGATGATGAGGATTTTGAGCGCTTTGCTGAAATGATTAGACCTATCTTTTTGCGCATGTGATTAACTGATATGCTCAAAATGAATCCTTATGCTAAGTATATGAAAGATATTGTTACAAATAAAAGAAAGATACCGGAAGCTAAAATTTCCACCATGCTTGCTAATTATACTTTTAAGGGTGGAATACTAAAGAAACTTGGAGATTCCGGTGTACCAACTATACCATGCTCATTAAAAGAAACTATGTTAAAATTGCTTTATGTGATCTTGGAGCCGGTGTTAGTGCTATGCCTCTCTCTTTATATCGTAGACTTGATTTGAATAAGTTGACACCTACTGAAATATCTTTGCAAATGGCTGATAAATCAACTGCTATACCTGTCGGTATTTGTGAGGATGTGCCTGTTGTAGTTGCAAACGTTACTATTTTAACGGACTTTGTTATTCTTGATATTCCCGAGGACGATAGTATGTCTATTATTCTTGGAAGACCTTTTTTGAATAATGCAGGGGCTGTTATTGATTGCACTAAAGGCAATGCCACTTTTCATGTTAATGGTAATGAGCATACGGTACACTTTCCGAGGAAACAACCTCAAGTTCATAGTATCAACTCTATTGGAAAAATTCCATCGATTATATTTGGAGGTTTTGAATTTCCTCTTCCTACTGTCAAGAAGAAATATGATATTCTTATTATTGGGGATATGCATATCCCCGTTGAGATAAGATAGTGTTATTCGAAATTTCTCCGGTTCCATGTTATTCGTAATGAGTTTGTTAACAAGACTTGATCAACCTTGTTAGTGGATTCCTTTTGATGAGCATGAGATGGATGAAACTAGAAGGCACAACCTTCTGTACCCTACTTTTACTTTCTGTTATTTATTTTTAATAAAATAAAAATAGTATTTTCTATCTGTTATCTGAATTATCCGTGCAATATAAAAATACCCCGAAAATAAAAGTTCTCCAAATGCCCTGAAATTTAAAGATGATTTTTCTGGAATATTTGGCACTGAGAACACAACGGGAGGAGCTGGCACCTAGCCACGATGGTCAGGGGCGCGCCCTACCCCCCTGGGCGCGCCCCCCTGCCTCATGGGCCCGCGGTGGCCCTCCTCCACTTATCCTTGCACCCACACACTCCTTCTTCCTCCCACAAACACGAATGTCCAGTTCATACCCGACTCCAAGCTCATTTTGCTGCCATTTTCGATATCCTTGCTCAAAGCACCTCTCGCAAAACTTCTTGGGGAGATTGTTCCTTGGTATGTGACTCCTCCATTTGTCCAACTAGTTTTTTTCTAGTGCTTTATTCATTGCAAATTTTTGCTGCTTAGGTGACCCTGTTCTCGAGCTTGCATGTCAAATTTATATGGTCAAAAGTAGTTTTGATGCATGATATAGGCTCTAGGTACTTGTAGGAGTAGTTGCTATCAATATTGTTGAGTTTGGTTTACTTTTATTTTGAAGTTACTAAAAATTTCAGAAATTTTTTCAGAGGAAGAAACATGTTTAGGAAAATGTATCAAGGTGGCTCTTCAAGGAAACAAGAGCCCAGGCTTGCAATGCGTGATGCTGATGAAGAGCCTCCAAGAGACGCTCCAGTGCATCCTTGTGAATGGCCTTCGGAAAATTTTATGGATCAAGCGGGAATTAAGGAAGAATTTAACGCATATTTGCGTAACACTGATCTTGTGAGCTTCGAGGAAGAAAAGTGCAGCCAGTATCACTATCTCACTAGTTCCTTTGTGAGGAGGTTTGAACTTTCATCTTCACGTAATTCTCCAACTATCCTGTTTGATCTTTATGAAAATTCTTACACTATGGACTTAGAGGATTTTACCACTGCCTGCAAACTTCCACAATGGGGTAGTATCAGGGAACCTCGCAAATCTGAATTTAGAGATTTTCTTGCTAGTATAACTGTGGGGGAATCTGGAGATATAACACAAGCTACCATAGGGAGCATTCATTTTCCTGCTATACATTATTTTGCTCTCTTCATAGGTAGATGCATTAACGGTAAAGATGAAGCATGTCACATGTGTGTCCCCGACCTCAGTATTCTTAGGAGTGCTGTGTTGGGAGATAAATCTTATAATTTGGGAGCCATTGTTGCACGTAGGTTGCATATGAATAGATTTAATGGAGATTTCTTTGGTGAAATTTATGCAACCCGCTTAGCTGATTTTCTTGGTGTAACTATACGTAATGATGATATTGAATTACCTCCTGCTTACCTAGACTTTAATGCTATGGTTCACCACCAGTTTGTCGAGAGGAATGAATCACCTCTCCAGTATCGTTTAATCTTTGATAGACGTCGTGCTGTCCGTATTACTCTCCCTGCTCCTGCCTTCTTTGATTATCAGGCAAAAGGAAGATATGTTATTACCAGAGAGGAGGCAGATGAGTACGAGAGGAGGGCGGAGGCCGCTCGTCGCCATGTTGCAGCTCAGGAGGCGATAGCCGCTGCATCTCAGTATGACCCGAACTATTATTATGGATATCCGCCAGGCCAGCCGTGGCCATAGACCAACTTAGGCCAAAAGCCTAAGCTTGGGGGAGTACGTATTTCTCACCGACATTATATTCATGTTCACACACTCAGTGCTAGATGCCGGTTCTCATACTTTTTCATTGTATCATCCATGCTAGTTTATTTCCCTTTTTTATGCTTTCTTCTTGTGTGTTTAATAAACCTTAAGAAAAACCAAAAAAAATAGTTGTAGCTTTTAATTAGTTTACTTTCCATGCTTGTAGTAGTAATTAAAAAGAAAACCCAAAAAGATTTCCTGTTCTTCTTTTGCTTGTTTGGAGCTTTCCCGTGTAAATAGTTTTATTTCTTTTCTTTTCTTTGGGGGTCGATAGGAGAAGACCATAATTAAATTGTTGAAGTAGCTCTTATATGCATTATTGTTGATATGACAAAAGAGCCCATATTGCCTTGTCTTCTCCTGTTTATTGAATGCTTGCAGATTCCAGCTTAGTCCAATGCACGTGCACTACTATTATTATTCACACTATTCGGTCGTGCAAGTAAAAGGCAATTATGATGATATATGATGGACTGACTGAGATGAGAAAAGCTGGTATGAACTCGATCTCTCTTGTTTTTGTAAATATGATTAGTTCATCGTTCCTGATTCAACCTATTATGAATAAACATGTTTGCAATGACAACTAGAGATCATAGTTTCTTGTGCCATGCTTGATTAGCTAGGAGCTTATAATGGTTTACCTTGTGTACCAACATGCTATTAAAATGGTTGTGATGTGGTATGATAGGGTGGTATCCTCCTCTGAATGATTTAAGTGACTTGACTTGGCGCATGTTCACGCATGTAGTTGAAACAAAATCAACATTGCCTTCACGATATTTATGTTCATGGTGGATTATATCCTACTCATGCTTGCATTCGGTGTTGATTAATTTTAATGCATGTTCATGACTGTTGTCGCTCTCTAGCTGGTCGCTTCCCAGTCTTTTGCTAGCCTTCACCTGTACTAAGCGGGAATACTGGTTGTGCATCCAACTCCATAAACCCCAAAGTTATTCCATATGAGTCCACCATACCTACCTATATACGGTATCTACCTGCCGTTCCAAGTAAATTTGTATGTGCCAAACTCTAAGCCTTCAAATAAATATCCTGTTTTGTATGCTCGAATAGCTCATGTATCAACTAGGGCTGTCCGTATCTTCCATGTTAGGCGGATTATTCTCAAGAGGAGTGGACTCCGCTCCTCACTCACGAGAAAGTGGCTGGTCACCGGGATGCCCAGTCCCATGCTTTATGCAAATCAAATCAAAATAACTGCAAACAAAACTCCCCCTGGGACTCTTGTTAGTTGGAGGCACTCGTTGTTTCGAGCAAGCCATGGAGGGGGAGTATAAACTTTACCATTCTATTTGGGAACTGCCTATAATGTGTGTAACATGGAAGATATTGCCATCTCTTGGTTGTTATGTTGACAATGAAAGTATACCGCTCAAAATATTATTCATCTCTATTTCAAAACCGAGCTCTGGCACCTCTACAAATCCTGCTTCCCTCTACGAAGGGCATATCTATTTACTTTCATGTTGAGTCATCATCTTCTTATTAAAAAGCACCAGTTGGAGAGCACCGCTATCATTTGCATTCATTACTGTTAGTTTACATTGAGTATGACTTGACTGGATGTCTTTTACCATGAATTACAATGTCTAGTCAGTCCTGGATCTTTAAAGGTGCTCTGCATTTATGTTTTGCAGTCTCGGAAAGGGCTAGCGAGATACCATCTTGTTATATCATATTATGATTGTTTTGAGAAAGTGTTGTCATCCGAGATTTATTATTATTGCTCGCTAGTTGATTATGCCATTGATATGAGTAAACTTGAGACCTAAGCGTTATTGTGAATGTGGTTAGTCATAATCTTTGCTGAAAACTTGAATGCTGGCTTTACATATTTACAACAACAAGAGCAAACCGAGTTTGTAAAAGTTTTTCTTTATCACTTTCAGTTTATCAACTGAATTGCTTGAGGACAAGCAAAGGTTTAAGCTTGGGGGAGTTGATACGTCTCCGGCGTATCTACTTTTCCAAACACTTTTGCCCTTGTTTTGGACTCTAACTTGCATGATTTGAATGGAACTAACCCGGACTGAGGATGTTTTTCAGCAGAATTGCTATGGTGTTATTTATGTGCAGAAACAAAAGTTCTCGGAATGACCTGAAACTTCACGGAACATCTATACGGAAATAATAAAAAATCCTTGCAAAAGATGAAGACCAAGGAGCCCACCACCTGTCCAAGAGGGTGGGGGGCGCGCCCCCTACCTCGTGGCCCCCTTGGAGCTCCTCCGACCTCAACTCCAACTATATATATTTGCTTTTGGGGAGAAAAAATCAGAGAGAAGGATTCATCACGTTTTACGATACGGAGCCGCCGCCAAGCCCTATAACCTCTCGGGAGGGCTGATCTGGAGTCCGTTCGGGGCTCCGGAGAGGGGAATCCGTCGCCATCGTCATCATCAACCATCCTCCATCACCAATTTCATGATGCTCACCGCCGTGCGTGAGTAATTCCATCGTAGGCTTGCTGGACGGTGATGGGTTGGATGAGATCTATCATGTAATCGAGTTAGTTTTGTTAGGGTTTGATCCCTAGTATCCACTATGTTCTGAGATTGATGTTGCTATGACTTTGCTATGCTTAATGCTTGTCACTAGGGCCCGAGTGCCATGATTTCAGATCTTAACCTATTATGTTTTCATTGATATATGAGAGTTCTTGATCCTATCTTGCAAGTCTATAGTCACCTATTATGTGTTATGATCCGTTAACCCCGAAGTGACAATAATCAGGATACTTACCGGTGGTGACCATAGTTAGAGGAGTTCATGTATTCACTATGTGCTAATGCTTTGTTCCGGTACTCTATTCAAAGGAGGTCTTAATATCCCTTAGTTTCCATTAGGACCCCGCTGCCACGGGAGGGTAGGACAAAAGATGTCATGCAAGTTCTTTTCCATAAGCATGTATGACTATATTCGGAATACATGCCTACATTACATTGATGAATTGGAGATAGTTCTGTGTCACCCTATGTTATGATTGTTACATGATGAACCACATCTGGCATAATTCTTCATCACCGATCCATTGCCTACGAGCTTTACATATATTGTTCTTCGCTTATTTACTTTTCCATTGCTATTGCTATCATCACTACAAAATACCAAAAACATTACTTTTGCTACTATTACCACTACTATCATATTACTTTGCTACTAAATACTTTGCTGGAGATATTAAGTTTCCAGGTGTGGTTGAATTGACAACTCAACTGCTAATACTTGAGAATATTCTTTGGATCCCCTTGTGTCGAATTAATAAATTTGGGTTGAATACTCTATCCTCGAAAACTGTTGCGATCCCCTATACTCGTGGGTTATCAACTGACAGCACGTGAGTTAGCAGCCACATATAACAACAATGGTTCTTTCTCAATAGGAGCAGCCAGAACCGGCGGCTCAGCGAGCTGTCTCTTTAGATCCTCAAAGGAAGAGTTAGCAGCGTCACTCCAAACAAAGTCATTCGCCTTTTTCATCATTTGATACAATGGCATAGCCTTCTCACCCAACCGGCTTAAAGGTGCAACACGGCCCGCCAGCCGCTGAACGTCATTGATGCATGCTGGTTTAGCCAAAGATGTGATTGCCTTAATTTTCTCCGGGTTAGCCTCAATGCCTCTGTTAGACACCAAAAAACCCAAGAGCTTGCCAGCTGGGACTCCAAAAATACACTTGACCGGGTTAAGCATCATCTTGTAGACTCGGAGGTTATCAAAGGTTTCCTTCATATCAGCTACCAAGGTTTCCTTCTCTCTGGATTTTTCCACTATGTCATCGACATAAGCATGAACATTACGCCCAATCTGTTTATGACGGCAATTCTATACACACCACTGATAAGTCGCCTGGGCACTCTTAAGCCCAAAAGGCATAGACACATAGCAGAAGGCTCCGAACGGAGTGATGAAAGCTGTCTTCTCCTGGTCCTTAACTGCCATCTTGATCTGATGATAACCAGAGTAAGAATCCAAAAAACTCAAATGCTCACAACCCGCCGTAGCATCAATGATTTGATCAATACGAGGGAGAGCAAAAGGGTCAGTCGGACAAGCCTTGTTCAAATCTGTGCAATCCACACACATGCGCCAGGTGACATTCTTTTTTAGCACAAGCACCGGGTTAGCCAACCACTATGGGTGAAAAACTTCAACAATGAATCCGGCCGCCAAGAGCCGGGCCACCTCTTCTCCGATAGCCTTGCGCCTTTCCTCGTTAAACCGCCGAAGAAATTTCCTGGCCGGCTTAAACTTTGGATCAATATTGAGAGTGTGCTCAGCGAGTTCTCTCGGTACACCCGGCATGTCAGAAGGCTTCCATGCAAAGATGTCCCAGTTCTCATGGATGAACTCGATGAGCACGCTTTCCTATTTCAGATCCAAGTTAGCGCTGATAATGAACTGTTTGGATGAGTCACCGGGCACAAAATCAATCATCTTGGTGTCATCGGCTGACTTGAATTTCAACGCCGGCTCATGCTCCGTAGTTGGATTCTTCAAAGATGTCATGTGTGCGGGGTCAACATTATCCTTATAAAAGTTCAATTCCTCTATTGCACAAATAGACTCGGCATAAGCAGCATCACCTTCTTCACACTCCAAGGCTATTTTCCGGCTTCCATGTACTGTGATAGTGCCTTTATAACCCGGCATTTTGAGCTGCAGATACACATAACACGGCCGAGCCATGAACTTAGCATAAGCCGGCCGTCCAAACAGAGCGTGATATGGGCTTTTGATCTTAACCACTTCAAAGTTTAACTTCTCAGACCTAGAATCATACTCATCCCCAAAGGCTACTTCCAGCTCAATCTTACCAACTGGGTACGCCAACTTACCAGGCACCACCCCATGAAAAACATTATTGGATGTTTTAAGACTCTTGTCAGTCAACCCCATGCGACGGAATGTCTCATAATAGAGGATGTTGATGTTGCTGCCTCCATCCATGAGTACTTTAGTGAACTTATATCCACCGACCTAAGGTGCCACCACCAAAGCTAGGTGACCCGGATTATCGACCCGGAGAGGATGATCTTCCCTACTCCATACAATAGGCTTCTCAGACCATCTCAAATAACGTGGAACCGCCGGCTCAACAACATTTATAGCCATCTTATGAAGTTTCTGATCCCTCTTGCATAAACTGGTGGTGAATACGTGATACTGCCCACCATTCAGCTGCTTTGGGTTACTCTGATACCCAGACTGCTGCTGCTGCTCCTGACTGCCCTGACCGGATTGCCGATTATAGCTTCCTTGACTACCTTGATGCCCTGGCCATGAAAACCGCCCCTGCTTGAGCTGGTGCCCGGGCCATGAAAGCCGCCGCCAGGTCCGTGGTTACCATCGAATATGTTAGAATTCTTAAAAGCCTTCATGATCGTACAGTCTTTCCACAGATGGGTAGCTGGCTTCTCCTGGGTGCCGTGTCTCGGACAAGGTTCGTTTAGCAGCTGCTCAAGGGTGGGACCTGACCCGCCAGACCGAGGAGGTGGCCTCCCCTTGCGCCGTTGATTGTTGCCCTGTGCATTGGCGTTAGCCACAAACTCCAGACTACCGCCAGCCTTATGTTTATTACCTCCTTGATTTGCCGAGTTGTGCTGGTGACCTTTGCCATTGCCGTTCTTCTTTCCCTTCCCTGTCTTCTCTTCGTCAGACACGGGGTCCTTGGTACTATCAGAATCGGCGTACTTGACGAGAGCCGCCATCAGCTGGCCCATGTCATTGCAGTCACGCTTGAGCCGCCCCAGCTTTTGTTTCAGAGGCTCAAAACGGCAATTTTTCTCCAACATTAAGACTGTGGAGCCGGCATCCATCTTATCAGATGAATGTATAATTTTCTTGACCTGGCACACCCAATGGGTCGTGGATTCGCCTTCCTCTTGCTTGCACTTAGTCAAATCCACGATCGACATGGGCTGTTTGCAGGTATCTTTAAAGTTCTGAATGAACCGAGCCTTCAACTCCGCCCATGAGCCGATGGAGTTGGGCGGCAGCCCCTTTAACCAAGTACGAGCTGTTCCATCCAACATCATGGTGAAGTATTTGGCCATTGCCGCGTCATTGACCTCTAATAACTCCATGGCCATCTCGTAACTTTCAATCCATGCTCCGGGCTGCAGGTCGGCTGTGTAATTGGGCACCTTACGAGGCCCCTTAAAGTCCTTTGGCAAAGGCTCATGACACAGAGCCGGCACAAGACAAGGGACGCCTCCTGTCCTTGTGGCCATCCCAGCCTCAACAGAGGTCGCTGGATAAACCGGAAAAGCTTGCTGAGCCGCCTGCTGAATCGCCCGTTCAGCCTCTTGACGGATCCTCTCCTGGTCCACCAAGTTAAGGGCTCCGCCCGGGGCCGGGTTGCGCCCGCGTGGTTGGTTATGGCGTTGGGCGTTGCTCAACATGGCCGCTGAGTCCATATGCCTGCTATAGCTTGGGCTCCGGCTTGGGTGAGGGGTTGAATGGATTCTATCTCCACTGTAAGAATATGCATCCTATTGTGCCAGAGCTGTCTGAAGAAGTTCTTTGACCCTTCACGTTTCGATCACCGTCGAAGAGTCACCTTCCATTGGGAGAGCCACCAAACGAGCTGACACAGCAACTAAATTCTCCAAAGGGTTAGACAAGTGACCCGGTGGTATTGGTGTGTAATGAGGCAGGGCAGTATTCGCAGGTGGAGGCTCCATGGTCCGTGGTTGAACCGGCGCCCCAGCCCCGGGTGTTGTGATCCGGTTCGCCTCCGGCGGGTTACTGGGACCAGCCCCGGGTGTGTGAAAAAGGTTCCTAGGACCATAAGTCAGAGGCAGACATGATTGAGCCTTCTGGTACCTGTGTTACCTCTCCGAGAGCCAGAAAGTCTCCGCTTGAAGCTGCTGAGCACGTGCATCCAGAGCTGCCCGTTCTGCGGCCATCCTGACATCTTCCGTCGCTAAATTTTCCTTGGCCTGTGTTACCTCTCCGCGTAGCCGTGCTACCTCTGCGTCATGCTGAGCCTTATCCGCCGGCTCAACCACAGCAGTCAACATGGCCGTCATCCTATCCATGAGGTCCATTAACACCTGAGCTGGTGGGGGCGCGGGGTCTCCTGACCTGTCCGCTGCTGACCCGGTGGTTATTGCTGCCGCAGCAGTAGAATTCTGACCAGGTTGAGTGCCAGCCATGAAGACTCCGGCTCGATTCGGCGGCTCAGAGGGGTCCGGAATACTGCCGCCATCGGAACAGCCCCCAAGCCCGCCATCTTGTAACTGATACAAAGAATCTGTTTCGCCTGTGGATGACTCACCATCAGAGCAAACGACCGTCTCATCACCGTCCACCGATCCTTCAGAAAATTCCCCTCCATGGATGCAACCCACGAAGGCATGCCTCGCGGCGGGTTGAGCCCGGGCGGATCTCGCACGCTGAGCCGTCTCGACGAGGTTGGTGCAGATGTCCGGCTCAGGGCCCGGCTCGCCGATCCTGCCGATGAAGACGTGGATTCCGCCGAAGGGGACCTGGTATCCGTACTCAATTGAGCCAGTGTTAGGGCCCCAGCCTTCGTCGTCGATGTAGAGCTTGCCGCGATGACTCTTGGTCATCCAGCCCACAGCATATCCCTTGAGCCCTTCGAAGTTGCCCTTCAAGAACTCAAATCCAACGTGCGCTAGCCCCACATTGGGCGCCAACTGTCGTGGAATTGTCACGACATATGTCCTAGTGAAAGGACTTAGTCGTGGAGCCATCAGAACTAGGAAGTTTAAAGGGGTTGATCGGGACAAAGGACACGAGAGGTTTATACCGGTTCGGCCCTTTACGATGAAGGTAAAGCCTAGTCCAGTTGATGTGGTATTGCTAGGTTTCGATGACCAGGGAGCGAATACGCTATGCCTGGCTCTCGATTTGATGTTACTTGCCCTAAGCCGCCGCCGGGTCATCCCCTTATATACACGGGTAGATGCCTGGCGGCCTACAGAGTCCCAGCCGGCTCATACAACGTGTCCGGCTCGGTGAATTCTTTTACATGCCTTTCTTTATAAGTCTTAACTATACATGGTGGTTTACAATTACAGGCCTTAAGCCGCCTCTGGGCTTGGGCCTACTACAAGTTTTATAATAACCCATCGCCTTGTATATTCACTGGGCTTCTTTTAATAACCCGCCAGGAAGATTGACTCGGCCCCTCTTGGGCGGGTCATACTTGGTAGTCATATTCCCAACAGTTTTAGAGTGGGGGAGAGGAAAACGAGAGGCAAATGGCGAATAGTGCAATGCAAGAGATGAGAGTTTATGATGGGTACATGGTATGTATTGACTTGGCGTAGATCTCCCTAGCAACAGCGCCATAAATTCTTCCTTCTACTTCTTGAGCTTGCGTTGGTTTTTCCCTAGGAGAGGAAAGGGTGATGTAGCAAACTAGAGTAATTATTTTCCCTCAGTTTGAGAACCAAGGTATCAATCCAGTAGGAGACAACGAACAAGTTACCGAACACTAGCACAAACAATCAACAACTTGCACCCAACGTGATAAAGGGGTTGTCAATCCCTTCACGGTTACTTGCAAAAGTGAGATCTGATAGAGATGAATAAACGGTAAAGTAAATATTTTTGGTTCATAGATCGAAAAGTAAAAGATTGCAAAGGAAGTAAATCGGAAACTAAAAGTTTAGATCGGAAACTTACATGATGGAAAATAGACCCGGGGGCCATAGGTTTCACTAGAGGCTTCTCTCAAGATAGAAAATATTACGGTGGGTGAACAAATTACTGCCGAGCAATTAATAGAAAAGCACAAAGTTATGACGATATCTAAGGCAATGATCATCAATATAGTCATCACGTCTGTGTCAAGTAGACCAACTCTTGCCTGCATCTACTACTATTACTCCACACATCGACCGCTATCCAGCATGCATCTAGAGTATTAAGTTCATAAAGAACAGAGTAACACTTTAAGTAAGATGACATGATGTAGAGGAATTAACTCAAGCAATATGATGAAAACCCCATATTTTTATCCTCGATGGCAACAATACAATACGTGCCTTGCTGCCCCTACTGTCACTGGGAAAGGACACCGCAAGATCGAACCCAAAGATAAGAACTTCTCCCATTGCAAGAAAAACCAATCTAGTTGGCCAAACCAAATTGATAGTTCGAAGAGACTTGCAAAGATATCAAATCATGCATATAAGAGTTCAGAGAAGATTGAAATCCATAATTCATCAGATATGATCATAAATCCACAATTCATCAGATCTCGGTAAACACACCGCAAAAAGGTATTACATCGAATAGATCTCCAAGAACATCGAGGAGAATATGGTATTGAGAATCAAAGAGAGAGAAGAAGCCATCTAGCTACTAGCTATGGACCCATAGATCTATCGTAAACTACTCACGCTTCATCGGAAGGGCAATGGTGTTGATGTAGAAGCCCTCCGTGATCGAATCCCCCTCCGACAGGACGTCAAAAAAGGCCCCTAGATGGGATCTCATGGGTAAAGAAGGTTGCGGCGATGGAAAAGTGTTTTTGTGGCTCCCTGATGACCCACATGTATATGGGATCAATTGTAGCCTTTTCGATAAGTAAGAGTGTCAAACCCAACGAGGAGCAGAAGGAAATGACAAGTGGTTTTCAGCAAGGTAATGTCTGCAAGTGCTGAAATTGTAAGTAACAGAGTAATTTGACAGCAAGATAATTTGTAACGAGCAAGTAACGATAATAGTAACAAAACTGCAGCAAGATAGCCCAATCCTTTTGAGGCAAAGGACAGGCAAAAACGGTCTCTTATAATAAGCAAAGCGTTCTTGAGGGTACATGGGAATTTAATCTAGTCACTTTCATCATGTTGGTTTGATTTGTGTTCGCTACTTTGATAATTTGATATGTGGGTGGACCGATGCTTAGGTGCTGTTCTTACTTGAGCAAACCTCCTACTTATGCTAACTCTCCCGCAAGCATCCGCAACTACGAGAAAAGTACTAAAAATAAATTCTAACCATAGTGTCGGTGTCAAAACCGGCGGATCTCGGGTAGGGGGTCCCGAACTGTGCGTCTAAGGCGGATGGTAACAGGAGGCAGGGGACACGATGTTTTACCCAGGTTCGAGCCCTCTTGATGGAGGTAAAACCCTATGTCCTGCTTGATTAATATTGATGATATGGGTAGTACAAGAGTAGATCTACCACGAGATCAGAGAGGCTAAACCCTAGAAGCTAGCCTATGGTATGATTGTATGTTGTCCTACGGACTAAAACCCTCTGGTTTATATAGACACTGGAAAGGTTAGGGTTACACAAGGTCGGTTACAAAGGAGGAGATACACATATCCGTATTGCCTAGCTTGCCTTCCACGCCAAGTAGAGTCCCATCCAAACATGAGACGAAGTCTTCAATCTTGTATCTTCATAGTCTAACAGTCCGGCCAACGGAGATAGTCCGGCTGTCCGGAGACCCCCTAATCCAGGACTCCTACAGTAGCCCCTGAACCAGGCTTTCAATGACGATGAGTCCGGCGCGCAATATTGTCTTCGGCATTGCAAGGCGGGTTCCTCCTCTGAATACACCACAGAAGAATTTTGAATACAAGGATAGTGTCCGACCCTGCAAAATAAGTTCCACATACCACCGTAGAGAGAATAATATTTCAAAAAAATCCAATTTGCTGACTTGTTTTGGCAACTCGACATTATGTCACGGCCCAGCGATTATTCGAACCGTTTCCTTTAACTAGCCCCGCACATAACGCGAGGCGGTTTTTTGACACGTCTTGTCAAATAAGAGATCGTGTCCCCTTATCACGGGATTCTCATCAATACGGGTGTGGGTAACCCAACCGCGCCATCGATTACGGCGCTTGGGGGGCAAACAAGTTTTACCAGGCTAGTGGGGACGCATAGTTTCGTCCGCCCATATAAAGGGATAAGGATTTACCTTTTCATCCGCGCCTTCTTCCTCCTTTGCTCATCCACCTTTGCACACTCGAGCTCCAGCGCCCAAGTTCGCATTTCCCACCTCGACCTTCTCCAATCATGTCCGGAGCGGGAGGCAGGTGGATGGTCTCCTCCGTTACGGAGGGACACGTCAAGAAGCTGAGGAGAGCCGGATACTTGCCCGACGACATCGCGCACCGGCTCCCAAAGGAGGGGCAGCTCATCCCCACCCCCAGGCCCCATGAGAGGGTAGTGTTCCTTACCCATTTCCTCCGCGGACTGGGATTTCCTCTCCACCCATTTGTCCGGGGGCTCATGTTCTACTACGGCCTGGATTTCCACGATCTGGCCCCGAACTTCATCCTCAACATCTCGGCGTTTATCGTCGTGTGCGAGGCCTTCCTCCGCATCAAGCCCCACTTCGGCTTATGGTTGAAGACGTTCAATGTCAAGCCGAAGGTAGTGAGCGGCCGCCAGGCGGAGTGCGGAGGCGCCATGGTGGGCAAGATGCCCAACGTCACATGGCTCGAGGGCTCCTTCGTGGAGACCATAAAGGGGTGGCAGTCGGGGTGGTTCTACATCACCGAGCCGCATGACCCTACATGGGTAGCGGCCCTCGAGTTCCGATCTGGCTTCCCCACACGGCTCACCTCCTGGCAAGAGAAGGGCCTGCCCTGGGGTAGTTCGGGAGAGCTGATCGGACTCCAAACATGGATTCAAACACATGGTCAACAAGAAGCTCAAACTCATCAACGTAGTCCAGGTCATGCTCAACCGCCGGATCCTCCCGTGCCAACAATGGGCCTTCAACTTGTGGGAGTTCGACCCGGCGCAGCACCAAACTCTAAACAGGCTCTTCGACACAACTCACGAAGATGCCTGGAGGGTGCTGTTCAAGAGCGCTGAGGTCCCCCCCCCACTACTGAGGATCACGGATTCAGCGCGAAGCGCCAAGCCAACGCGGTAAGCTGCTTTACCTCTTACATGATACTTGTTTTTCATAGCTTGACTCCATGTGGGATCTAAACTCCCGTACCTTTGACAGGACTGGCAGGAGACGACCGGGCAGATCGACTGTCCGGCTCCTTTGCCCGAAGGCCCAGCAGATGCTCTTCTGACGAAGATGCTGACCCTGGCTCCTTATACGGTGCCGGAGAAGACCAAGAAGGCCAAGGGAACCTGAAAGAGTTCCCGGCGCCAGGCGTCATCGGACTCACTGTCCGAGGACTCTACAGCGCAATCCTCCCCCGAAGACAAGGAGGCAGAAGAAGATGCTTGCCCTCCAGATGGGGGAGACAAGAAAAGGAAGGCCGCCCCAACTGGGGAGGCCGAAGGGTCCAAGAAGGGAAGGACTCTCCTTCCGGACAGCTCTACCACCGCCGCCGACGGCGAAGATGAGTGGCTGCCCAGGGTCAAGCCCCTGGGGAAGTCGTAAGTATTCGGATACCAGAGTCACTCATAGCACCCCTTTTTCGCACTACTTTACCTAACGCCGAATGTGATAATGCAGGCCGCCCCGAGCCCGTATCGATGTATCATCGGACGGCTCCCCGGGCTCGTCGTATATGGATAGCGATCCAGTTCCGACCGCCACCTCCCCCCGTCCTGCCAACGACGCCGAGGTGCTGTCTCAAGAGGCACCGGGTCGAGGGGAGACAGTCCTGGAGGCGCCTCAAGGCGGCCTCCTGGACTCCGGGAGCAGAGGGGACAAAGCCCCTGAGGGCTCCGAGTTCGGCCCTCAGCCGAACACCGCGCGGAACCTCCAGTGGTTCCGGACTCGGGCAGACGGCCTCCTTCTAAGAGGGGCAAGACGCCTGCACCGGTGACCTCTGTCCATCCAGAGGCGCCGGACAATCTGCTGGAAGCGCTTCGCAGCGCTTCCATCGACGAGGAGCATCGCACTATTATGAGTGCGGTGATCCAGAAGGTTCAGTCCGCTAAGAGCGGATTGACTGAAGCCTGTGCCAGCCTTCTGACAGGCTTTGAGGTAAGTGTTTAAATTATAGGAAAAATATTACCGCATAGACAGTAGCCCCTGATGCTCTGTTTGGTGTTCACAAAGAAAAGCTGAATAGAGGATCAAACAATATCGCAGGAGTCTAATATGAGTATGTCAATATGCATATGCAGGCTTCGCTGCTGGCGTCCCCCGCACCGACTGCGGAAGTCACCGTACTGAAGCAGGACCTTAAAGGGTCCCAGGACGAGCTCGGCCTTACCAAGAGGCAGCTCGAGGAGAACAAAGGTAAGTAGTACCTAGTCTGTGGATATGTATGAAAAGAATGCGATTGCAAAATGACAAGATCATCATGAATTTGCCAGGGGCCGCGACCGAAGTGGCGACCCTAAAGCAAGCGCTGTCCGAGGCCGAAGATAAAGCGGCCAAGGAGCGCACCGAGTGAGAGAAGCAAGAGGCTCGGGTGGGCGAGGTGCAACAAGAGCTCCAGGCTCTCATGACGAAGCACGAGGCATTGGAGCTTGACTCGAAGACGCGAGAGTCTGAGCTTGCCGCGGCCCTCGAGAGTGCAAAAAGTGCCAAGGCCGATGCCCAAAAGGCCCTCCAGGAGATCGACGCAATGAAGAAGATAGCGGCGGGTAAGGCATTCTATATGCAAAGCAAGCATGTAAAAGTAAATTACCAATTACTTACCCGAATCCGGAGCTCTCCAGGAGCATTCGCAGATTTGCCCCGCAGCGTGTCCGATGCCGCACAATTTTACCAGGCCGAGGATGGAGGCTCAACGGAGAAGCTGTTCTGGTCTCCGTATATTGGGGCCGAACACCCGGTGCCAATGAGCGACCAGCTGAAGCAGCTGGTCAAGCTACATAAGGCGGCCGAATAGGCCATGAAGGGCTTTATAGTCCGACTGTGGCCTGGCGACGCCCTTCCGAACAGCTTCTTCGGCCCGGTGAGGCGGCTTGTGGATGCCTGCCCGTGGCTGGAGGTCATCAAGCGATCCGTCTGCATTGAAGGTGCTCGCCGGGCTTTCGCCCGTGTGAAATTGCAATGGGTCAAGCTAGACGCCATGAAGCTGATCAAGGAAGGGCCGCCAGAGGGTAAGGAGCATCGCCACCCCGAGATGTACTACGAGGGTGTTCTGTCGGGTACCCGTCTCATAGCGGACGAGTGCACAAAAGATGTAATATTTGAGTAAAACTTGCTCGTGTGATCCTGTATTTATGAAAACTTGTTTAATATGCGCTATGCAACGCTTGTTTGAATTTAAAATATTACCTTCTATTTGGCTGTTTATCCAATCTGAGAGATGGCTAGTCCTCGGCTTCTGCCCCCATGCCGCGAGTGCTGGGGTGTTCGGGATAAATCCGAGCACTCTTGTTCCCATTTTTGGGTCCTTCGAGGGAGGTGCTCAGCACAACGAACAAGGCAACCGGACTAATAATGCTTTATCACTCTCAGTTAGCCTATAGAATTATATTGTTTTATATTTCGGCAAAGCCCCTGATATTCGGAAGGCCGAATTCGGGGCGCGATACACGCCTTTAAGCCGGACAGGGCCGACCCCTCGCTCTAAGCGGCATAAGTATTTAGGGACTCGAAACCTCGCCGAACAGCGACCAGTCTCTCGCCTTATCATGACAGTCAGTTTTAGCTTTCTCTACTGAGGTGCTTAACCCAGCAGAACCGGGGCACAATCGCAGTAGTTCTCCTAGCGCTACCTTAGCCGATAGAGCGGAACGTAAGGTACCAAAACATAGGAGCCGGGCAAACCCAACATTTGACCAAAGACATGATTCGTAGTTGATGCATATAATGCTATAAGTTCGGGGTACCACACTTGTGAAAGTGTTCGGACTTTTCACACCATATTGTGGGGTACGTAAGCCCCTGGTGTATAGGCCGTACCAAAGTGTACGGTTGCAAGGCGTCATTAATGAACACACATATATATAACATGAATGCAATAATAGTCGTAATGTTATGCATTGTTTATTCAAAAAGGTGCGTTAAAGCAGAATGATACAGATAGTGCGATAAGCAAAGAGTAGGACTATGTCCCTTCCAAGGGCAAGGTGAGGAATAGTATTAAATCAAACATTTCGCTCGTTACTGTAATCCACCTGGGAATTCCGTGGTGTGACGTAGCTTTCTGCCTCCTTGGTTGCTGCATCATGTGTTCGGCAATAGTGCTGCCGGACAGGGTTTCCACAGATTAATGTCCTGAAAAAGAGAAAAATAACTAAGCGGGAAGCCCCTAGTGCGGTTTAAGCCGCGTCTTAGGGCGTGCTACAGTTGTGCCCCCCTCCCCGCCTGTGCCCATGGTATTTTTAATGCGTAATTATGTACGCGTGGCACGAGTTTCGCCGCTTGGCTGGGATTGGGGTGGGGGCCGCATTGCTACACGAGCTCAGATTGTGCCAGGCGGTCTAGTTGCCGATTGCTCCGAGCGCGCTTGAAGGCGTCCGGGTCTTGAAACGCCGAACTAGTGGATTGCCTTGAGAGGCTGCTTTGCGCTTCTGCTACGAGGGCTGCAGTGTGCTCCTCCGTTCGGAGAGAGCGCTCTGTGTTTCCATTGATTGTAATAACCCCACGAGGTCCTGGCATCTTGAGCTTGAGGTATGCATAATGCGATACCGCATTGAATCTCGCAAATGTGGTTCGCCCGAGCAGTGCATGATAACCACTGCGGAACAGGACTATATCGAAGATTAACTCTTTGCTTCGGAAGTTATCCGGGGATCCAAAGACCACTTCCAGTGTAATTGAGCCTGTGCAATGGGCCTCTATGCCTAGAATAACGCCTTTAAAGGTCGTTTTTGTGGGTTTGATCCTTGAGGGGTCGATACCCATTGTGCGCACTGTGTCCTGATAAAGCAGGTTTAGGCTGCTGCCGCCATCCATAAGGACTCGAGTGAGGTGAAATCCGTCAACGATTGGGTCTAGAACCAGTGCAGCGAATCCGCCATGACGGATACTAGTGGGGTGGTCCCTGCGATCGAAAGTGATCGGATAGGAGGACCATGTGTTGAACTTTGGGGCGACTGGCTCCAACGCATATACGTCCCTGAGCGCACGCTTATGCTCCCTCTTGGGGATGTGGGTTGTGTATATCATGTTCACCGTCCGCACTTGTGGGGGAAACCTCTTCTGTCCTCCGGTGTGTGGCTGCCGGGGCTCCTCCTCGTCATCGCTATGTGACCCCTTATCCTTGTTTTCGGCAATTAAATTGCCGGCCTGCTTGAACACCCAACAATCCCTGTTGGTGTGATTGGCTGGCTTGTCTGGGGTGCCGTGTATTTGACACGAGCGATCAAGTATGCGGTCCAAACTGGACGGGCCCGGCGTACTTTGTTTAAATGGCTTTTTCCGCTAACCGGGTTTAGAGCCTTTGAATCCGGTATTGACCGTCGTATCCTCAGTATTATCGCTGTTAATGCGGCGCTTATGTTTATTGCGACGGGACCTGCTATTGCCGTCCTTGGTATCCGAGGTACCATGGTTCTTCGACATATTGTTACTGCGAGCTAGCCAGCTGTCTTCCCCCGCACAAAAGTGGGTCATGAGTGTCATGAGGGCTGCCATAGATTTTGGCTTTTCCTGACCAAGGTGCCAGGCTAGCCACTCGTCGCGGATGTTATGTTTGAAAGCCGCTAGGGCCTCTGCATCCGGACAGTTGACGATTTGATTTTTCTTTGTTAGGAACCGAGTCCAGAATTGCCTGGACGATTCTTCTGGCTGCTGAATTATGTGGCTCAAGTCATCGGCATCTGGTGGTCGCACATAAGTGCCCTGAAAGTTGTCGAGGAATGCGGCCTCCAGATCTTCCCAACAGCTGATGGACTCTGCTGGCAAGCTGTTAAGCCAATGCCGCGCTGGTCCTTTGAGCTTTAGTGGGAAGTATTTGATGGCGTGTAAGTCATCACCGCGGGCCATGTGGATGTGGAGGAGGAAATCCTCGATCCATACCGCAGGATCTATTGTGCCGTCGTACGATTCAATATTTACAGGTTTGAAACCTTCTGGGATTTGATGATCCATTACTTCGTCTGTGAAGCATAAGGGGTGTGCGGCGCCTCTGTATTGGGCTATATCGCGACGTAGCTCAAATGGGTCTTGCCCGCTGTGTTCAGCTTGGCCGGATTTACTTTTACTGTATTTGGCGTGACGTTTATCATCTCGCATAGTGGCGCGCCCTCGTGATCCGTAGATCGATCTTGCATGTTTTGCTTTGTCCTCCAATGCGTCTCGCAGGTCTGGCGTGTTTCCCCATGCTTTTTTATTTGAATAGCGTTGGGGTGCGGGCTGAGCTTTTGGCTGGAATGCCTCTCTATCACGGCCACGAGGTGGCCGATCAGCCGCATCATACGTTTCTTCCTCCAGTCGAGGTAGCAGCCTGCATTTTGGGTAACTCTTGGAGGGGCGCTCGAGTTTATATTCCTCGGCCGCGAGGACTTCAGTCCATCTGTCAACTAGCAGATCTTGATCAGCTTGAAGCTGCTGCTACTTTTTCTTAAGGCTATTTGCCGTGGCCATAAGTCGTCGCTTGAAGCGCTCTTGTTCGATGGGATCCTCTGGCACGACGAATTCGTCATCGCCGAGGCTTGCCTCGTCTTCGGAGGGGGGCATGTAATTATCATCCTCCGCCTCTCCGTCTGCCGCTCTCTCAGGAGGGCTAGCTCCTCCATCCTCCTGCTCTAAATCTTGCTGGAGGGGGTTGTTGTTGTCTTCGGCACTATCCGGAGTGTTATTACCTCATGTGCCGGTATCACCACTTTTGCTTTGGCGGGACTTAGAGCCGCGCCGCTGACGTCGGTGCTTGGGTTGCTTCTTGGAGGGGTCATCCTCCACTGTCTCGTTGCCATTGCCTTCTTTGGGTGTATCCACCATGTATATATTGTATGATGAGGTGGCTGTCCAGTGCCCTGTGGGCAGTGGTTCCTCTTCGTCTCCCGCATCATCGTCCATACCGTCGATATCTTCGGAGTCGAAGTCGAGCATGTCGGTTAAGTCATCGACAGTGGCTACTAAGTGGGTGGTGGGTGGGCCGCGAATTTCTTCGTCGTCCGCATCCCAGTCCTGCCGGACGTAGTTTGGCTAGGACTCTCCTGACAAGGAGAGAGACCTTAATGAGTTCAGTATGTCGCCGAAGGGCGAGTGCTGAAAGATATCTGCGGAGGTAAACTCCATGATCGGCGCCCAATCAGATTCGATAGGAACGGGCGCAGGCGGTTCGGAGTCCGTGGTCGGAGAAGAATTCGGCAGTTTAAGAACACGGCTCTCGGGCAAGGTAAGGTCGATGTTTGGCTCGATCGCCGCTAAGGGTAACGCCTCCGTGGTGGGGTCCATCCCCCCGTCCATGGTCGTTGCAACTGGCTCCGAATTGAGGGTCGGAGCGGCTGCCGATGCAATCTCCAGAACGCTGTCTGATGGTAGAGCTAAATCGTACTCATCGTGACCGCGTGACGCACAAGGCAGAGGCTCG
Organism: Triticum urartu; assembly: GCF_056163025.1. NCBI lineage: Eukaryota > Viridiplantae > Streptophyta > Magnoliopsida > Poales > Poaceae > Triticum > Triticum urartu. Next base: position 288,231,468 of record NC_141877.1, read on the forward strand.
AATCCGTCGAAGATCAAGTCTCCGCGGATATCGGCCATGTAGTTTAAGCTTCCAAACTTGACCTGATGGCCAGGGGCGTAACTTTCAATCTGCTCCAGATGGCCAAGCGAATTGGCCCGCAGTGCAAAGCCGCCGAACACGAAGATCTGTCCGGGGAGAAAAGTCTCACCCTGGACTGCATCGCTATCGATGATAGTAGGAGCCATCAAGCCTAACGGCGACGACACAGAGGAACTCTCAATGAAAGCACCAATGTCGGTGTCAAAACCGGCGGATCTCAGGTAGGGGGTCCCGAACTGTGCGTCTAAGGCGGATGGTAATAGGAGGCAGGGGACACGATGTTTTACCCAGGTTCGGGCCCTCTTGATGGAGGTAAAACCCTACGTCCTGCTTGATTAATATTGATGATATGGGTAGTACAAGAGTAGATCTACCACAAGATCAGAGAGGCTAAACCCTAGAAGCTAGCCTATGGTATGATTGTATGTTGTCCTACGGACTAAAATCCTCCGGTTTATATAGACACCAGAAAGGTTAGGGTTACACAAGGTCGGTTACAAAGGAGGAGATACACATATCCGTATTGCCTAGCTTGCCTTCCATGCCAAGTAGAGTCCCATCCGGACACGAGACGAAGTCTTCAATCTTGTATCTTCATAGTCTAACAGTCCGGCCAATGGAGATAGTCTGGCTGTCCGGAGACCCCCTAATCCAGGACTCCCACACATAGCATTAAACTTTTGGATCCAATCGGTCCCTTACGGAACATCGCATAAACTAGGGTTTAAGCTTCTGTCACTCTCGCAACCCATCATCTAATAACTACTCCACAATGCATTCCCTTAGGCCCAAATATGGTGCAGTGTCATGTAGTCGATGTTCACATGACACCACTAAGGGAATCACAACATACATACTATCAGAATATCGAACACATACCAAGTTCACATGACATGATCTCTCCCGTGACCTCAAGAACAAAAGTAACTACTCACAAATGATAATCATGCTCAAGATAAGAGGGGTATTAAATAGCATATTGGATCTAAACATATAATATTCCACCAAATAAACCATATAGTAATCAACTACAAGATGTAATCAACACTACTAGTCACCCACAAGCACCAATCTATAGTTCCAGTAACAAGATTGAACACAAGAGATGAACTAGGGTGTGAGAGGAGATGGTGATGTTGAAGATGTTGATGGAGATTGCCATCCCCAAGGTGGGAGAGTTGTTGGTGATGATGAGGACGATGATTTCCCCCTCCGGGAGGGAAGTTTCCCCGGTGGAATCGCTTTGCCGGAGGGCAAAAGTGCTCCCGCCCAAGGTCCACCTCGAGACGGCGGTGCTCTGTCTCGAAAGTCCTCTCCTTATTTTTTCCAGGTCAAAATGACTTATATACCAAAAGATGGGCACCGAAGGTGGGCCGGGCTGAGCACAACCCACTAGGGCGCACCTGGGGGGCCAGGCGCGCCCTGATGTCTTATGCTCACTAGGTGGCCCCCCTCCAGTGGTTATTTGCTCTAGTATTTCTTATTTATTCCATAAAAAATCCTCGTGAAGTTTCAGCTTGTTTGGAGTTGTGCAGAATAGGTGGCCTGACGTAGCTTTTCCAGGTCCAGATTTCCAGCTGCGAGAATTCTCCCTCTTTGTGTGTACCTTGCATATTATGAGAGAAAAGGCACTAGAATTACTCCAAAAAGCATTATTATGCATAAAAACATTATAAATAACAGTAGATAAACATGATGCAAAATGGACATATCAACTCCCCCAAGCTTAGACCTTGCTTGTCCTCAAGCAAAAACCGAAATCGAAAAACATGTCCACATGCTTAGAGAGATAGAGGTGTTGATAAAAACAAAATACAGACATAGAAGCATCATGTAGATTATTATAACAACAACAAACTTTAACATAAAACTGTTATCATAGAACTTTTATCATAAACTTCTCATGAATAAGTAACAGTTCATCACACTATCAAAGTATAAAGCATAAACTCTATTGGAAACAAACAAACTATGTTCTCAGTCAACTTTGCAACTACAATTCATCATTTTTTCAGGAAGGGTCACGTATCGGAGCCTTTAGGAAAGTCCACATACTCAACCATCATATAGTCTTCTATGATTGCTAACACTCACGGCATACACATGAGCAAAATGTTTCAACCGGACACATAGAAAGATAGCGGCTTATAGTTTCGCCTCCCAACATATTCACCTCAAGAGTGATGTCAACAATAATAACTCATGCTACCCATATTCAACTGGACATATGTGCCTAGATCTTTCCTCACCACATGATGCTTGCCAAATGAGAAAATAAAAAGGAATAGAGAGAAAAACTTTGACTCTTGCATAAAAGTAAATACATAAAAGTAAAAGATAGTTCCTTCGCAGAGGGAAGCAGAGGTTGCCATGCGCTTATTTGTTTGTATGCTCAACCCCTTAGTGCAAAAGAACGTCACATTATATTGGACCTTATGATAGCAACCCTTATTATGTAGTATGTCGCTTTTATTCTTTGTTATCATAAGTTCGTACAACGCTCAATTTTCTCTTCCACTAAATGATCTTACACTTTTAGAAGCAATTTTTATTGCCTTATTGCACCGATGACAACTTACTTGAAGGATCTTGCTCAATCCCTAGGTAGGTATGGTGGCCTCTTGAAAATAAGATTTGGGTTTAAGGGTTTTTGGATGCACAAGTAGTATGTCTAGTTGGTGCGGAATTTTTGGCTAGCAAAGATGGGGGCAAGCACCACATGTTGAGGGATCTATGACAATATAACTTCTATGTGAATATGAACAAACATAAATCATTACGTTGTCTTCCTTGTCCAACGTCAACAATTTTAGCATATAATATTTTGATGGGGGCTCACAATCACAAAAGATTTCTAGGATAGTGTATTTATATGTGAATCTTCTCTTCCCTTATTAATTCTTTCATGAGTTGCATCATTGACCAATGCTATGTTTGTCAATCTGTAATAAAATTTTCTACTTATACTTTTCCTTTTGTGGTGTCATCACCTACCATAAGATTAGCATATGATTTTTTTTCATTTATTTCCTTTCTTTTTGTTGAAGCATGAAAGTAAAGAAAGCAAGAACTCAAACTAAACTTTATTATATATCTCGCACACGATTACAAGCATAGATCACTAAGCAAACTCTCGAAAAGAAAGGATCAAACTAAACTTTTATTCATCTAAAGTAAAAGATAACTATGGACCGAACTAAGATAACTGAAGGCAAACGATAGTGGGGATGATACGATACCGGGGCACCTCCCCCAAGCTTGGCGGAAGCCAAGGGGAGTCCCCATACCCGATACTCAATTTTCTTTTGGTGACGAAGAAGAAGAAGGTGGTGAAGCAGTGACATTTTCCAATATAACCATGAGTAGATCCCTCAAGCCTTGAATCTCCCAAATGGCTCGATGAAGTAACTCAGTGTTTTTCCTCACTTCAGCCATTATGTGTTTATTTTCCGGACCCCGGGGGTTTGTTCCTACATTGCTTTCTCTTGGACGAGATATGTCCCAATCTGACGGTATGTGCACACGAGGAGTATTCTCAAAACCATAATTGTGAATCAAATTGTGGAAATTGTTGTGATATAACCTGTGTAAAGGCCTTCTTGGTGGGAGTCCTTCATGCACTTCGAGGCTCTCTTGGTTATTTGATGATCTCATAGCTATATGAGGATTAGGATGAGTGGAGATGCCAACCAATGTGCCTCTCTCGGAAGCCAGAGGGTGAACCCCAAAAGGATTTTCCTCTCCTTCCTCCATAGCAACCTCTTCAACTTCCTCTCTCCTTAGATCCTCGTGAACCACCCTGTGCCTTCTTATTCATTGTTGGAAGGTGAGGAAGACATGATGCCAGCCTAGTCGAATCTGCCAGAAAACAGCAAGGAAAAGAAAACAGAAGATTTCTCCATGATACGGTGGTCAATAGATTCGGGGGGTATATAAAGATTTTTTATCTTGGGAAACAAGCAAACAGAAGAAAAACGGAGTCCGGAAGGTACCCGAGGTGGGCACAACCCACCTGGGCGTGTCTGGCTTGTGCCCACCAGGGTCACTTTCCCGATAGTTTCTTATTTTCCTAATATTTGTTATTTTCCAAAATGGTCAGAATTTTTTTTGCAGATTTTTCGGAGTCCGTTTACTTACCGTATCATGTGATACCTCCTCTTTTTCACGATTCTGGAGTGTTCCGGAAGGTCTCTTTTATATGTTCTTCCGGTGTCATAGTTTGGATAATATTGCTTTCAACATTAATGGGCGTACCTGAGATATAATGTTTTATTCGTTTCCCATTAACAACCTTCTAGTTAGTACCTTTGGCATTATTTATTTTGATAGCTCCAGATCGATAAACCTCATCGATAACATAGGGTCCTTCCCATTTGGAGAGGAGTTTTCCTGCAAAGAATCTAAAACGAGAGTTGTACAAAAGAACATATTCTCCAAGTTTGAACTCATGCTTTTGGATCCTTTTATCATGCCATCTTTTAACTTTTTCTTTAAATAACTTGGCATTTCCATAAGCTTGGGTTCTCCATTCATCTAATGAGCTATTATCAAATAACCACTTTTCACCAATAAGTTTGAAATCATAGTTGAGTTCTTTAATTGCCCAATATGCTTTATGTTCTAACTCAAGAGGCAAATGATAAGCTTTTCCATAAACCATTTTATAAGGAGACATACCCATAGGATTTTTATATGTTGTTCTATATGCCCAAAGTGCATAATCTAATTTCTTAGACCAATTCTTCCGGGGCCTATTGACAGTCTTTTGCAAAATTAATTTTATTTCTCTATTGCTAAGTTCAACTTGACCACTAGACTCAAGATGATATGGTGATGCAATTCTATGGTTAACATCATACTTGGCAAGCATTTTACGAAAAGCACCATGAATAAAGTGTGAACCACCATCAGTCATTAAATATCTAGGGACTCCAAACCTTGGGAAAATAACTTCCTTAAGCATTTTAATAGAGGTGTTGTGATCAGCACTACTAGTTGGAATAGCTCCTACCCACTTAGTAACATAATCAACAACAACCAAAATATGTGTATACCCATTAGAGGAAGGAAAATGTCCCATGTAATCAAATCCCCAAACATCAAACGGTTCAACAACAAGTGAATAATTCATAGGCATTTCTTGACGCTTACCGATATTACCTATTCTTTGACATTCATCAGAAGATAAGACAATCTTACGGGCATCCTTGAAGAGAGTAGGCCAATAAAACCCATATTGTAATACCTTGTGAGCAGTTCTGTCTACCGCATGATATCCTCCATAAGCTTCGGAGTGACATTTCTGTAGGATTTGTCCCTGTTCATGCTCAGGTACACAACGTCTAATAATACCATCTACCCCTTCTTTATAAAGATGTGGGTCATCCCAAAAATAATGTCTTAAATCATAGAAGAATTTTTTCTTTTGTTGGTAAGTAAAGCTAGGTGGTAAATATTTAGCAACAATATAATTAGCATAGTCATTATACCAAAGAGTGTTATGAGAAACATTTATTGCAGCTAACTACTCATCAGGAAAACTATCATCAATAGGTACGTAGTGGGTCATCAAGAACATTTTCAAGCCTAGACAAGTTATCAGCCACAGGGTTATTTGCTCCTTTTCTATTAGTGATATGTAAATCAAATTCTTGTAGCTAGAGAACCCATTGAATAAGTCCAGGTTTAGCATCTTTCTTTTTCATAAGATATTTTATAGCAGCATGATCGGTGTGAACAATTACTTTTGAGTCAACAATGTAAGATCTAAATTTATCACAAGAAAACACCATTGCTAGAAATTCTTTTCTAGTAGTAGCATAATTTCGATGAGCACTGTCTAGAGTTTTACTAGCATAATGAATAACATTTAGTTTCTTATCAACTCTTTGTCCTAGAACAACACCAACAACATAATCACTAGCATCACACATAATTTGAAAAGGTAAGTTCCAATCAGGTGGTTGAACAATAGGTGTAGAAATTAAGGCTTTCTTGAGTTTTCTAAGGCTTCTAAAAAATCATCATCAAAAACAAAAGGAACATCCTTTTGCAAAAGATTTGTAAGGGGCCTTGAAATTTTAGAAAAGTCTTTGATAAATCTCCTATAGAAACCATCATGACCTAGGAAACTACGAATACCTTTGATATCTTTAGGACTGATATGTACCCAACGTATCTACTTTTCCTAATGATTTTCCTCTTGTTTTGGACTCTAATTTGCATGATTTGAATGAAACTAACCCCGGACTGACGCTGTTTTCAGCAGAACTACCATGGTGTTATTTTTGTGCTGAAATAAAAGTTCTCGGAATGGAACGAAACTTTGCGAGGATTTTTATGCAATAAAAGAAAATTTCTGGAGCCAAGAACCGCCGGAGGGGGGCTGAAAGCACAAGTGCTCCCTGAGTGATTTTGGTAAATGTCAACATATCTCTTGTTAGACTAATATTTTTATCTAGTATATTTCAGAAAAGTTCAACAAAGGCGTGGCATGGACAAGAGGATGTGGAACCCCTCTAGATGCTAAGGACAGAAGATTGGTAAAAGCTCAAGACTCTTCATTTCTATTTTAGTGATCCAAGATCACATTGAGTCCATAGGAAAGCCAATACTATTAAAAGGGGATGAGGTGTTGCTTAATGGCTTGCTTGATTAAAGTGTTTAGTGATATGCTCCAAAGCCCTCAACCACTTTCTCAAATCCAAATATGTCCTAAACATAAAGTCAAACTCGGCCCCACCGATTTGATCTATCCGGCGCCACCGAGTTCGCTTGACATAGCCACTACCAGAAACCCTAATCATTTCGGTCTCACCGATGGGATCTCGGTCTCACCGAGATGGGCTTGCAAACTCTCTGTTGCATGTTGCAATGATTTCTGTCCCACCGAGATATGCAGTCGGTCCCACCGAGTTTTCCTAATCAACTCTCTGTTTGCTTATTACCAAAATCGGTCCCACCGAGTTTGTGTAATCGGTCAAACTGAGTTGAGGTTTTACCCTAACCCTAGCACATCGGTCCCGCCGAGTTGATCATATCGGTCCCACCGAGTTGACCATATCGGTCCCACCGAAAAGCCTAATGTTCACATTTTGAACCATATCGGTCTGACCGAGTTTCACTATTCGGTCCTACCGAGTTTGGTAAATTGTGTGTAACGGTTAGATTTTGTGTGGAGGCTATATATACCCCTCCACCCTCCTCTACATTTGTGAGAGAGCCATCAAAACGTGCCTACACTTCCACTACTCATTTTCTGAGAGAGAACCACCTACTCATGTGTTGAGACCAAGACATTCCAATCCAACCACAAGAATCTTGATCTCTAGCCTTCCCCAGGTTACTTTCCACTCAAATCATATTTCCACCATATCCAAATCTGTGAGAGAGAGTTGAGTGTTGGGGAAACTATCATTTGAAGCACAAGAGCAAGGAGTTCATCATCAACACACCATCTATTACCTTTTGGAGAGTGGTGTCTCCTAGATTGGTTATGTGTCACTTGGGAGCCTCCGTCAAGATTGTGGAGTTGAACCATTGAGTTTGTAAGGGCAAGGAGATCGCCTACTTCGTGAAGATCTACCCAAGTGAGGCAAGTCCTTCGTGAGTGATGGCCATGGTGGGATAGACAAGGTTGCTTCTTTGTGGACCCTTCATGGGTGGAGCCCTTTGTGGACTCGCGCTACCGTTACCCTTCGTGGGTTGAAGTCTCCATAAACATGGATGTACGATAGCACCACCTATCGGAACCACGCCAACAATCTCTGTGTCTCCAATTGTGTTTGCACACTCCAATCCCATCCCTTTACTTTCTTGCAACTTGCATGCTTTACTTTCCGCTGCTCATATACTCTTTCCATGCTTGCTTGAAATGTATCGTGAATGTTTAAAATTGTGCTAAAACTCCACCTTAACTTGAAGAAATTAAAAACAACTACTTTTCTTTGTTGAGAGTCTAATCACTCCCCCTCTAGACACCTCTTCTCGATCCTTTCAATTGGTATCAGAGCATTGGTCTCCATTGCTTTGGTTTAATCACCATTGGAGGAAGATGGATGAGTCTACGATGGGGAGTTTTAGACATAGAGTGCCTATACTTTATAGGGAGTTTTTTAATGCTTGGAAAAATGAGATGCTTGAGATTTTCAATGAATATCACTTGAACAAGTACATTACTAGCCCGTGTGCACCCCTTGTTGACCCCTTGCATCCTACCCCGGATGAGTCTCTTGACATGATCTGCAATCTTAGAACTATCAATCTTATCATTAGAGGATTGGCTAGAAATTTGATTGTCAGCTTGCCTACTCTTGATTGTGCTTACACCATATGGAGATTTATTGTGGAACGATTTCCAAACTGTTCCTTGCAAAATCTAGATATGATTCTTCAAAAGTCAATTTCTTTAAGTAAGATGAATCCTAGAGATCCTAAGTTTGGTGATGTTTATTTGAGCTTCGTGACCTCATGCGTGCTAAAGGAGATGTTGGAATCATTAGTAATATCATCTCGGAAGTCATTAGAATTCATAAAGATGAACATTGTCATCATCAAATATCTAATGAATCACTCTCTCTAGGTGTTGATCAATCACAAGATGATGTTGAGCATGGATACTATGATGAGGATGATGATAGTGACTTTGATCTCGATGAGTCTATGAGACACTTTGGTCTTATGGCTAATCTTCATGGCTACATGGCTGGAGGAAAGGAATGGGTTCTTAATAGTGGATGTACCGATCACATGACCGGAGACAAGGATATGTTTCATGAGCTTGCTAAGAATGACGGCCCTCGAAAGTATGTCACTTTTGGTGATAACTCAAAGGGTAAGGTGGTTGGCCTTGGTAAGGTGGCCATCTCACATGACAGCTCCATCCAAAATGTTATGCTCGTTGAATCTCTTGGCTATAATTTACTTTCCGTATCTAGACTAGCTGACTTTGGATTCAATGTCCTATTTACTGAAGTAGATTGCCAAGTGTTTCGAAGAGATAATCATAAAATGGTCTTTACCGGTATACGTAGAGGTGATATATACATTGTTGATTTCACTAAAAAGTCTCAACCTAGAACTTGCTTAATTGCTAAATCTTCTAAAGGTTGGTTGTGGCATAGAAGGTTAGGTCATGTGGGCATGCAAAATCTTGATAAGCTTATTAAAGGTGATCATATCCTTGGAGTGAAAGATGTTATATTTGACAAGGATAGATTGTGCAGTGCTTGTCAAGCAGGAAAACAGGTTGGAGGAAGCCACCCCGTGAAAAACATCATGACCACAAGGAGATCGCTCGAGCTGCTTCATATGGATCTCTTTGGTCCAAATGCCTATAAAAGTCTCAGTCGATGATTTTTCAAGATTTGCGTGGGTGTTCTTTCTTGATGATAAATTGCAGGTCCAAAATATCTTCAAGAACTTCGCTAGGAAAGCCAAAAATCAATTTGAAGTGAAGATCAAGAAGGTTCGCAGCGACAACGGAACGTGGTTCAAGAACACAAATGTGGACACCTTTCTTGACGAAGAAGGGATTTCACATGAGTTCTCGGCTACGTACACGCCTCAACAAAATGAAGTTGTTGAGAGGAAGAACCAGACTCTTATTGAGATGGCGAGAATGATGCTTGATGAGTACAATACGCCAAAACACTTTTGGGCGGAAGTGGTTGAGACAGCTTGTCATGCAACAAATCGTCTATATCTTCACAAGCTACTCGGCAAGACGACATACGAGCTTCTCACTGGTAACAAACCCCAAGTTGGATACTTCGAGTATTCGGCTCAAAGTGCTATATTCTTGATAAGCATCGTCGTTCTAAATTTGCTCCTAAATCTCATGAGGGTTTCCTACACGGTTATGGCTCAAACTCTCACACTTACCGTGTCTACAACAATTTCACCCGATAGGTTGAAGAGACGGTAGATGTGAAGTTTGATGAATCTAACGGCTCATAAGTAGAGCAATTGCCAATTGATGTAGGAGACAAAGACCCTTCGGAAGCAATCCAAGACTTGTCTATTGGAAAGATACGCCCAACGGAGGTGAAGGAGAGTACCTCGTCCATCCAAGTGGAAGCTTCTACCTCACGACAAGGTGAACCAAGAGTTGAATCGGAGGCATCCACAAGTGGGACATGCCAAGATGAAGAAAATGAGGATGTACACCAAGATGAACCTCATCAACTTCCTTCTCCACCTCCACAAGAGAACAACAACACCAACAACGAAGAAGGACAAGAGGAAGAACAAGATGATGAAAAAGATGTTCCACCCGACCCAAACAAAAGCTCTCATGAGTTAGAGCAAGAGTCTCAAGAGACCATCCCGTCTAACAAATATTTGACGATATCCAAACTAGGAGAATTACTCGCTCTAAAACTTGTTTGGCTAATTTCTGTGAACATTATTCATTCATCTCTAGTATTGAACCCATGAAGGTTGAAGAAGCACTTGATGATCCGGACTGGGTGGACGCTTTGCATGAAGAGCTACACAACTTTGAAAGGAACCAAGTGTGTACATTGGTAGAAAAGTCGGACAACAACCAAAATGTCATTGGTACCAAATGTGTGTTTCGGAATAAGCAAGATGAAGATGGACAAGTTGTACACAACAAGGCTCGTCTCGTCGCTCAAGGCTACATTGAAGTCGAAGGTATGGACTATGGTGAGACATATGCCCCGGTTGCTAGACTTGAGTCCATACGCATCTTACTTGCTTATGCCAATCATCATGATATCACATTGTATCAAATGGACATTAAAAGTGCTTTTCTAAATGGTGAAATTGAGGAGAAAGTTGATGTTAAACAACCTCCCGGCTTTGTTAATCCTAAGAAACCCAACCATGTTTACAAACTTCACAAAGCTCTTTATGGTCTTAAACAAGCTCCTAGAGCGTGGTATAAATGCTTGACCAAGTTCCTTATTGAAAAAGGCTTTGAGATTGGAAAAACAGTTTCTACTCTTTTTACAAAAAGGGTTAATGGAGAATTATTTGTGTGCTGAATTTATGTTGATGATATCATATTTGGTTTGACTAACCCTCATTTTAGTGAAAAGTTTAGAAAGCTAATGTCGGAGAAGTTTGAGATGTCTATGATGAGTGAACTCAAGTTCTTTCTTGGGTTGCAAATCAAGCAAACTAAGGAGGGTACCTTTGTGTCTCAAACAAAGTATACCAATGAATTATTCAAGTTCAACATGCAAGAAAGCAAAGGTATGAAAACACCCATGCCTACTAGTGGACATCTTGACTTGACTAAGGATGGCAAACCGGTTGACCAAAAGGTTTACCGCTCTTTGATTGGTTCATTGTTATATCTATGTGCCTCTCGTCCCGATATTATGCTAAGTATGTGCATGTGTGCACAATATCAAGCGGCCCCCAAAGAATGTCATCTTAAGGCTGTGAAAAGGATAGTGAGATACTTAATTCATACACCAAATTTTGGCATTTGGTATCCTAAGAGGTATTCTTTTGATCTTGTTAGCTACTCTGACTCGGACTATGCCGGTGACAAGGTTGATAAAAAGTCCACTTTGGGTACTTGTCAATTTCTTGGTAGATCTATCGTGTCTTGGTCCTCCAAGAAACAAAACTCGGTATCCTTATCCACCGCTGAAGCGGAATACATTGCCGCCGGTTCATGTTGTGCTCAATTACTTTGGATGACCCAAACTCTTAAAGATTATGGGATATATGTGAAACATGTTCCATTGCTTTGTGATAATGAAAGTGCTATTAAGATTTCTCACAATCCCGTGCAACATTCTCAAACCAAGCATATTGAAGTTCGTCATCATTTCATTCGAGATCATGTTGCTAAAGGAGACATTGATCTTAAGCATGTTCGTACTGATAAGCAATTGGCAGATATATTCACCAAACCGTTTGAAGGGAAAGTATTTTGCCATTTGAGAGGTGAATCAAACATCATTGATGCCTCTAACTTGGAGTAGAAACTCCATTTGAATGCATGCAAGGCATGAGCTTTGACTAATCGTTGATATTTCTCTTATGATGATGATCCTATGTCTTGGATCTATATTTGTACCCTTGCATGTCATCTAACCCTTGAGGGTACTTGGATGAATCCAAATATATGAGATTGCAGCTCAGACATATCTTAAACAATCTCTACATCACCAAGTATCTACAATATGGTGGTTGAAGTCAAGGAAGCATGGTTTCAATATATCCTTTGACAATATCTATATATCAAATTTCATTTGGAATCAAACTTCATGATTGTTACTTTGGATACACAAGTGCTCTACGTTGCAAGACTAACCCATGTAGGTAGATGAACACAAACTACAAGTGGTGCTCCCAACCATTGATGATTGAGCATCCTACACAAGTTCAACTACATGACCAAGATCAACACCACCACCCAAGGTATGTCATTCCATCTTAGAGAAGCTTTACCCCACGTCATGGGTCAAAGCTGCTCAACAAGATGAGAATACATCAAAATGCTTAAACGAAATATGGTAACTGTCGTGGGAGTAAATCTGACAGTAAGAATAGGGGTACATAGGAGGAGGTGAGATCCTAGCTACGACGAGGTTGTGCACGCAAGGTTTATGAGTTCAGGCCCTTCTCGGAGGAAGTAACAGCCCTACGTCTCGGTGCCCGGAGGCTTTGGTCAACTGGATATGCGTGAAAGTTACTAGGTGTGTGAACCATTGTGCCCGAGGAGGGGGTGGCTTATATAGAGTGCGCCGGACCCCTCCAGCCCTAAGTTACACAAGGTTCAATGTACATTAAGACAGGGCGTTACTGGTAACGCTAGCTATAAAGGACTATAAATGATCTTTAAGACTACAGAGTGAATGCCTGACCGTTGCCATCCTAGGGCGGCTTTAGATCTTCTATTCTCCGAGAAATTCTTTGTATGGTCGAATGACTGTATCTTGGTCGAGTGGAATTGGGATATCCGAGTGGTATATCTGGTCGGGTGGATTGCATTCCAATGTGACTTCAGCCGGTATCTTCTGCTGATTCTTGAATGTACTTGAATTTAGGGCAGTATCCTTGGGTAGGGCGACTAGGACAGGCATATGACCCTACCTTGGTACATGTCATCGTCATTAGCCCCCGAATGGATTGAGGCCCGAGTGAAGCAGGGTTGAAGTTGGTTCTGACTCAATCCTATGCTCCGGAGGCATTTCACTGGAGTCCGAAAATCATGTTGAGGCTTCAACCTTATTTCAGTCGCCTCGATCGATTCAGAGGTCGTCGAGTGAACTATACTGACAATCTTCGAGTGTTGTTATGGTGCGAAATCTTCGGCGTGACTGGTTGCTCTGTGATTTCTGGATCTCACGGGATTCGAAATCTTGGAGAGGCGCGCGGGACGGAGTGTGCCACAGTAATCGGAGTGGGTAGATAGGGGCGCCTCAATTTTCACGCCTCCTTTTTCGCCATGTATCAGGCGAGTGACTGTTGTGTGATTTGATAGGATTGCTCGGGCCCACGGGTTAGCCACTCGGAAGTAGGCCCTTAAAAGGCGTTCAGGCCAATGCGTTTGCACAGTGCACCTCATTCTCTCTCTTCTTCCTCTGCTTCCCCACCGCATCCTCCTCTATTCTCGACGCCGCCGCTCTGCTCATGCACAGTCCGCCGCAATGGGAAAGGGCAAGACGGCGGCCCTGGAGCGCGCGAAGAAGGCGACGACGAAGGGCAAGAAGATGGCTTGGGGGACGTCATCGCGATCCGGTCTGCCACCAGGTTGGATCCAGGGAGACTGGATCCGCTCCACCGTCGAGTGGGACGACCTGGAGAAGCTCGTTGAGGATGGCCTGATCCCTGACAAGTCTTGGAGATTGCCGGAGGGGGAATCTGAGCCCTAGCCGTGTGAGGGTGAGCGTGTCCTCCTCACCACCCATGTCGACCGAGGTTTCTCTCTTCCTCCGCACCCATTCTTTAGGGGTTTCTTGAACTTCTTCGGTGCCCAAATCCACCATTGCCCAAATCCACCATTTCCCTCCGAACACCGCACTGGGGTCTGTTCAAGCATATCTTCACTTGTCGATCTCAGTCGGTGAAGAAAGCCCATCCGACTGACAAAAAGACGCATGTGATTCAGATGTGAGGGGGTTTAGGGATTCAGTCCAGAGGTAGGAGTACTTTTCCTTCCATTACCCTTCCCGAGTCAGTTCGGGGATGGCAGTCGACCTGGTTCTACTACAAGGATGTTCCGACTCCTGGTCAGTCGACCGGTCTCCCCCCTTTCACTATGGAATGACTCCGCCAACCTTCTTCATTGACCGTGGCTCCAGAGGAGAGAGGCGAGGTGAATCTTTTAGTCGACCAGGTCGTCAACTTGGTCCGGGAGGGGGTGACTCGCATGGATCTGTTGGAGGTGTTCCTCAGTCGACGGATCCAGCCTCTCCAAGCCCGAGACCACCCGATGTGGATGTACTCAGGCCTTGGAGACACCGCTTGGGTCCACCCAGAGGAGGTCATCGAAGAGATGGTGGCTCAGTGGATGCGAAGCATCACCGGAAACAAGGACAACCCCAGGGGGGCTAGGAGAGTTCAGCCATTCGACGCCAACCATGAGCCGGAAGAGGTTATGCTCAAAATACCAAGTGCTTTCTTCTTTTAATCTGTAATCGCTCTTACATCCGACTGACTCTTGCTGACTCATACCTTGCAGATTTACACTAAGATGTATTTGTTGGGAACGCAGTAATTTCAAAAAACTTCCTACGATCACGCAAGATCTATCTAGGAGATGCATATCAATGAGAAGGGAAGAGTATGTCTACGTACCCTTGTAGACCGAAGGCGGAAGCGTTATGAAATGCGATTGATGTAGTCGAACGTCTTCGTGATCCAACCAATCAAGTACTGAATGCACGGCACCTCCGTGATCTGCACACGTTCAGCTCGGTGACGTCCCTTGTACTCTTGATCCAGTTGAGGCTGAGGGAGAGTTTCGTCAGCACGACGACGTGATGATGGTGATGATGAAGTTATAGACGCAGGGCTTCGCCTAAGCACGACAAAGATATGACCGAGGTGGAATTCTGTGGAGGGGGGCACCACACACGGCTAAACAATCAACTTGTGTGTCTATGGGGTGCCCCCCTCCTCCGTATATAAAGGAGTGGGGGAGGGGAGGGCCGCCCTCATAGGGCGCGCCCAAGGGGGGGAGTCCTACTCCCAGTAGGAGTAGGTTCCCCCCTTCCTAGTAGGAGTAGGAGAAGAAGGAAGAGGGAGAGAGAGGGAAGGAAAGGGGGGGCGCCCCCCCACCCAATTCGGATTGGGCTTGGGGGCACCCTCCACCTGGCCGCCTCCTCCTCTCTCCCACTAAGGCCCAATAAGGACCATTGGCTCCCCGGGGGGTTCCGGTAACCCCCCGGTACTCCGGAAAATGCCCGAACTCATCCGGAACCATTCCAATGTTCAAACATAGCCTTCCAATATATCGAGATATTTATGTCTCGACCATTTTGAGACTCCTCATCATGTCCATGATCACATCCAGGAGTCCAAACTACCTTCGGTACATCAAAACACATAAACTCATAATATTGATCGTCATCGAACGTTAAGCGTGCGGACCCTACGGGTTCGAGAACTATGTAGACATGATTGAGACTCATCTCCGGTCAATAACCAATAGCGGAACCTGGATGGTAATATTGGTTCCTACATATTCTACGAAGATCTTTATCGGTCAAACCGCATAACAACATACGTTGTTCCCTTTGTCATTGGTATGTTACTTGCCCGAGATTCGATCATCGGTATCTCAATAAATAGTTCAATCTCGTTACCGGCAAGTCTCTTTACTCATTCCTTAATGCAACATCTTGGAACTAACTCATTAGTCACATTGCTTTCAAGGCTTATAGTGATGTGCATTACCGAGAGGGCCTAGAGATACCTCTCCGATACACGGAGTGACAAATCCTAATCTTGATCTATGCCAACTCAACAAACACCATCGGAGACACCTATAGAGCATCTTTATAGTCACCCAGTTGCGTTGGGACGTTTGATAGCACACTAAGTGTTCCTCCGGTATTCGGGAGTTGCATAATCTCATAGTCATAGGAACATGTATAAGTTATGTTGAAAGCAATAGCAATAAACTAAACGATCATAGTGCTAAGCTAATGGATGAGTCAAGTTAATCACATCATTCTCTAATGATGTGATCCCGTTCATCAAATGACAACTCATGTCTATGGTTAGGAAACTTAACCATCTTCGATTAATGAGCTAGTCAAGTAGAGGCATACTAGTGACACTCTGTTTGTCTATGTATTCACACATGTACTAAGTTTCCGGTTAATACAATTCTAGCATGAATAATAAACATTTATCATGATATAAGTAAATATAAATAACAACTTTATTATTGCCTCTAGGGCATATTTCCTTCAGTCTCCCACTTGCACTAGAGTCAATAATCTAGATTATATAGTAATGATTCTAACACCCATGGAGTCTTGGTGCCGATCATGTTTTGCTCGTGAGAGAGGCTTAGTCAACGGGTCTGCAACATTTAGATCCATATGTATCTTGCAAATTTCTATGTCGCCCTCCTTGACTTGATCACGGATGGAATTGAAGCGTCTCTTGATGTGCTTGGTTCTCTTGTGAAATATGGATTCCTTTGCCAAGGCAATTGCACCAGTATTGTCACAAAAGATTTTCATTGGACCCGATGCACTAGGTATGACACCTAGATCGGATATGAACTCCTTCATCCAGACTCCTTTATTTGCTGCTTCCGAAGTAGCTATGTACTCCGCTTCACACGTAGATCCTGCCACGACGCTCTGCTTGGAACTACACCAACTGACAACTCCACCATTTAATAAAAATATGTATCCA
Organism: Triticum urartu; assembly: GCF_056163025.1. Taxonomy (NCBI): domain Eukaryota; kingdom Viridiplantae; phylum Streptophyta; class Magnoliopsida; order Poales; family Poaceae; genus Triticum; species Triticum urartu. Next base: position 288,248,388 of record NC_141877.1, read on the forward strand.
GTTTGTGACTTAGAGTCATCCGGATCAGTGTCAAAGCTTGCATCGACGTAACCGTTTACGACGAGCTCTTTGTCATCTCCATAAACGAGAAACATATCCTTAGTCCTTTTCAGGTATTTCAGGATATTCTTGACCGCTGGCCAGTGATCCACTCCTGGATTACTTTGGTACCTCCCTGCTAAACTGATAGCAAGGCACACATCAGGTCTGGTACACATCATTGCATACATGATAGAACCTATGGCTGAAGCATGGGGAATGACTTTCATTTTCTCTTTATCTTCTGCAATGGTCTGGCATTGAGTCTGACTCAACTTCACTCCTTGTAACACTAGCAAGAACCCTTTCTTTGCTTGGTCCATTTTGAACTTCTTCAAAACTTTATCAAGGTATGTGCTTTGTGAAAGTCCAATTAAGCGTCTTGATCTATCTCTGTAGATCTTGATGCCCGATATATAAGCACCTTCACCGAGGTCTTTTGTTGAAAAATTCTTATTCACGTATCCTTTTATGCTATTCAGAAATTCAGTATCATTTCCGATCAACAATATATCATCTTCATATAATATTAGAAATGCTACAGAGCTCCCACTCACTTTCTTGTAAATACAGGCTTCTCCAAAAGTCTGTATAAAACCATATGCTTTGATCACACTATCAAAGCGTATATTCCAACTCCGAGAGGCTTGCACCAGTCCATAAATGGATCGCTGGAGCTTGCACACTTTGTTAGCACCTTTTGGATCGACAAAACCTTCTGGTTGCATCATATACAACTCTTCTTTAAGATATCCATTAAGGAATGCAGTTTTGACATCCATTTGCCAAATTCCATAATCATAAAATGCAGCAATTGCTAACATGATTCGGACGGACTTAAGCATCGCTACGGGTAAGAAGGTCTCATCGTAGTCAACTCCTTGAACTTGTAGAAAACCTTTTGCAACAAGTTGAGCTTTGTAGGAAGTAATATTACCGTCAACATCAGTCTTCTACTTGAGGATCCATTTATTCTCTATGGCTTGCCGATCATCGGGCAAGTCAACCAAAGTCCACACTTTGTTCTCATACATGGATCCCATCTCAGATTTCATGGCCTCAAGCCATTTTGCGGAATCTGGGCTCATCATCGCTTCCTCATAGTTTGTAGGTTCATCATGGTCAAGTAACACGACTTCCAGAACAGGATTACCGTACCACTCTGGTGCGGATCTTACTCTGGTTGACCTATGAGGTTCGGTAGTAACTTGACCAGAAGTTTCATGATCATCATCATTATCTTCCTCACTAATTGGTGTAGGAATCACATGAACTGATTTCTGAGATGAACTACTTTCCAATAAGAGAGCAGGTACAATTACCTTGTGAAGTTCTACTTTCCTCCCACTCACTTCTTTCGAGAGAAACTCCTTCTATAGAAAGGATCCATTCTTAGCAACGAATATCTTGCCTTCGGATCTATGATAGAAGGTGTACCCAACAGTCTCCTTTGGGTATCCTATGAAGACACATTTCTCCGATTTGGGTTCGAGCTTATCAGGTTGAAGCTTTTTCACATAAGCATCGCAGCCCCAAACTTTAACAAACGACAACTTGGGTTTCTTGCCAAACCACAATTCATAAGGTGTCATCTCAACGGATTTTGATGGTGCCCTATTTAACATGAATGCAGGCGTCTCTAAAGCATAACCCCAAAACAATAGCGGTAAATTAGTAAGAGTCATCATAGATCTCACCATATCTAATAAAGTGCGGTTACGACGTTCGGACACACCATTACGCTGTGGTGTTCCAGGTGGCGTGAGTTGCGAAACTATTTCGCATTGTTTCAAATGAAGACCAAACTCATAACTCAAATATTCTCCTCCACAATTAGATCGTACAAACTTTATTTTCTTGTTACGATGATTTTCCACTTCACTCCGAAATTCTTTGAACTTTTCAAATGTTTCATACTTATGTTTCATCAAGTAGATATACCCACATCTACTCAAATCATCTGTGAAGGTCAGAAAATAATGATACCCGCCACGAGCATCAACACTCATTGGACCGCATACATCAGTATGTTTTATTTCCAACAAGTCTGTTGCTTGTTCCATTGTTCCGGAGAACGAAGTCTTAGTCATCTTGCCCATGAGGCATGGTTCGCAAGCATCAAGTGATTCCAAAAGCCCATCACCATGGAGTTTCTTCATGCGCTTTACACCAATATGACCTAAACGGCAGTGCCACAGATAAGTTGCACTATCATTATTAAACTTATATCTTTTGGCTTCAATACTATGAACATGTGTCTCACTACTATCAAGATTTAGTAAAAAAAGACTACTCATCAAGGGTGCATGACCATAAAAGACATTATTCATATAAATAGAACAACCATTATTCTCTGATTTAAATGAATAACCGTCTTGCATCAAACAAGATCCAGATATAATGTTCATGCTTAACCCTGGCACCAAATAACAATTATTCAGGTCTAAAACTAATCCCGAAGGTAGATGTAGAGGTAGAGCATGCCGACGGCGATCACATCGACTTTGGAACCATTTCCCACGCGCATCATCACCTCGTCCTTAGCCAATCTTTGCCTAATCTGTAGCCCCTGTTTTGAGTTGTAAATATAAGCAACAGAACCAGTATCAAATACCCAGGCGCTACTGCGACCATTAGTAAGGTACACATCAATAACATGTATATCAAATATTCCTTTCACTTTGCCATCCTTCTTATCCGCCAAATACTTGGGGCAGTTCCGCTTCCAGTGACCAGTCCCTTTGCAGTAGAAGCACTCAGTCTCAGGCTTAGGTCCAGACTAGGGCTTCTTCACTTGAGAAGCAACTTGCTTGCTGTTCTTCTTGAAGTTCCCCTTCTTCCCTTTGCCCTTCTTGTTGAAACTGGTGGTCTTGTTGACCATCAACACTTGATGCTCCTTCTTGATTTCTACCTCCGCAGCCTTTAGCATAGCGAAGAGCTCGGGAATTATCTTATCCATCCCTTGCATATTATAGTTCATCATGAAGCTCTTGTAGTTTGGTGGCAGTGATTGAAGAACTCTGTCAATGACACTATCAACTGGGAGATTAACTCCCAGCTGAGTCAAGTGATTGTGGTACCCAGACATTCTGAATATATGCTCACTGACAGAACTATTCTCCTTCATTTTGCAGCTATAGAACTTATTGGAGACTTCATATCTCTCAATCTGGGCATTTGCTTGAAATATTAACGTCAACTCCTAGAACATCTCATATGCTCAATGACGTTTAAAACGATGTTGAAGTTCCGGTTCTAAGCCGTAAAGCATGGCACACTGAACTATCGAGTAGTCATCAGCTTTGCTCTGCCGGGTGTTCATAACATCTGGTCTTGCTCCTGCAGCGGGTTGGGCACCCAGCGGTGCTTTCATGACATAATTCTTTTGTGCAGCAATGAGGATAATCCTCAAGTTACAGACCCAGTCCGTGTAATTGCTACCATCATCTTTCAACTTAGCTTTCTATAGGAAAAATTAAAATTCAACGGAACAGCAACACATGCCATTTATCTACAACAACATAGACATGCAAAATACTATCAGTCACTAAATTCATGATAAATTAAAGTTCAATTAATCATATTACTTAAGAACTCCCACTTAGATAGACATCCCTCTAATCATCTAAGTGTTCACATGATCCATATCAACTAAACCATGTCCGATCGTCACGTGAGATGGAGTAGTTTTCAATGGTGAACATCACTATGTTGATCATATCTACTATGTGATTCACACTCGGCCTTTCAGTCTCAGTGTTCCAAGGCCATATCTGCATATGCTAGGCTTGTCAAGTTTAACCCGAGTATTCTGCGTGTGCAAAACTGGCTTGCACCCGTTGTATGTGAACGTAGAGCTTATCACACCCGATCATCACGTGGTGTCTCGGCACGACGAACTGTAGCAACGGTGCATACTCAGGGAGAACACTTGTACCTTGAAATTTAGTGAGAGATCATCTTATAATGCTACCGCCGAACTAAGCAAAATAAGATGCATAAAGGATAAACATCACATGCAATCAAATAAGTGATATGATATGGCCATCATCATCTTGTGCCTTTTGATCTCCATCTCCAAAGCACCGTCATGATCACCATCGTCACCGGCTTGACACCTTGATCTCCATCGAAGCATCGTTGTTGTCTCACCAACTATTGCTTCCAGGACTACCGCTACCGCTTAGTGATAAAGTAAAGTAATTACATGGCAATTGCATTTCATACAATAAAGCGACAACCATATGGCTCCTGCCAGTTGCCGATAACTGTGTTACAAAACATGATCATCTCATACAACAATTTATATAATCACGTCTTGACCATATAACATTGAGGGAGTCCTGGACTAAGGTGTCCTCGGGCGTCCGACCTGTTAGACATGGGCCGGACTAATGGGCTGTGAAGATACAAGATCGAAGACTCTCTCCCGTGTCCGGATGGGACTCTCCTTGATGTGGAAGGCAAGCTTGGCGACCAAATATGAACATTCCTTTCTTTGTAACCGACTTGGCACAACCCTAGTCCCCTCCGTGTCTATATAAACCGGAGGGCTTAGTCCGGATCGAAACATATACATTCAACCATAGTCATACAGGCTAGACTCCTAGGGTTTAGCCATTATGATCTCGTGGTAGATCAACTCTTGTAATACTCACATTCACCAAGATCAATCAAGTAGGAAGTAGGGTATTACCTCCATAGAGAGGGCCCGAACCTGGGTAACATTGTGTCCCCTGTCTCTTATTAACATCGACCTTAGATGCACAGTTCGGGACCCCCTACCCGAGATCCGCCGGTTTTGACACCGACATTGGTGCTTTCATTGAAAGTTCCACTATGCCATCCTCAAAAGGTTTGATGGCTCCTTCAATCATCTACAATAATGATGTCCAAGGGGAAGTCTTCCTCCCCGGACAGATCTTTGTGTTCGGCGGCTTCGCACTGCACGCCAACTCGCTTGACCATCTGGAGCAGATTGACAGCTACGCCCCTGGCCGTCAGGTCAGATTCGGGAGCTTGAACTATGTGACAGATATCCGTGGAGAATTGATTTTGATGGATTCGAGACCACAGCAGTCACTCCCTGTCACCTCGATGAACATGACTTAGATCTGTCATTGGGCCGTACCCAAGAAATTGCACGTGCAACCGCTCTTGCCTTAGATCCGGAGCAGGCCGCGCCATCCGAGGACGGGAAGGTCAACCCTGCCACGGAGGCCGCAGACTCTACGGCGTTGAAGCCGCACACAGACCTAACATCCGGTAATGCCTATGTCACCGGAACTTCGGACTCGTTTTCGGCTATAAGTTCCGAACTATATGCGTCCGCCCGCGTCGAGCATGATTGGTCATCGATCGCCGAATTCAGCACTGCGGACATCTTCTGGCACTCTCCTTTGGGTGATGTGCTGAACTCATTAAAAAATCTATCCTTTGCGGGGGACTCACAGCCAAACTATATCCGGTTCGAACTAGAAGCTGATGACGGGGAATTTTGCTTCCCACCCGCCACCCACTTCATAGCCACTGTCGAAGACTTAACCGACATGCTCGATTACGGCTCTGAAGACATCGATAGTATGTATGACGATGCAGATGAGGAGCATGGCCGAAACCCACCGTTCACCGGACGCTGGTCAACCACTTCTTCGTATGATGTGTACATGGTGGATACACCTAAAGAACCTAACGATGACTACAAAGAAGACCCAGTTGAGGATAAACCTCCTAGGACACAACCTAAGCGCTGACGTCAGCGGCTCTGCTCTAAGTCCCGTCGTGCAAAAGATAGCAATACCAGCATGGGAGAAGATAATACTCCGGACGGTGCCGAAGATAATGAAGTCCCCGTTGAAGCAACTTTCAAACAAGAAGAACGGGAAGATGGGCAAGTTAGCCCCGATGAACATGCCATAAACGAAGACTCGGAGGACAGTAATTATCTTCCGCTCTCCGAGGATGAGGAGAGCCTCGGCAACGAGGAATTCATCGTTCTTGAGGAACCTCTCGAGCAGGAGCGCTTCAACCGCCAGCTAATAGGCACTGCAAGGAGCCTGAAAAAGAAGCAGAGGCAACTTCAAGCCGATCAAGATCTGCTAAATGATAGATGGACTGATGTCCTGGCAGCCGAAGAATACGGCCTTAAGCGCCCGGCCAAAAGTTACCCGAAGCGCAAATTGCTACCCCGGTTCGATGATGAGGCGTTGGAGCCCATACAATCATCACGCAATGGGGCTGCCCAACCACCACGTGGTCGGGATAAAGCGGCAACTCAAGCCGAATACCAGCCCGCCCCGCCTCATTATAAAGGCAAATATAAAACAGCTCGTGGTCACACATATGACCTTCGGCAGGACCCGAACAATAGAGCAGGACATACCAAATCGATCTACGGGTCGTGAGGACGTACCTCCACGTGTCGACAGCTATCTATTCGGACGTGACAAACCTAGTCACACACGGGCCAAATGCCGCAGACGAACCCCATCGGAGGTACGTCGCGAGGTGGCTTGATATAGAGGCGCCACACACCCTCTTTGCTTCACTGACGAAGTAATGGATCACAAATTCCCAGAAGGGTTTAAACCCATAAACATCGAATCATATGATGGAACAACTGACCCAGCAGTATGGATCGAGGACTTTATTCTCCACATTCATATGGCTCGTGGAGATGACCTCCACGCCATCAAATACCTCCCGTTAAAACTCAAAGGGCCAGCTCGGCACTGGTTGAACAGTCTGCCTGAAAATTCTATCGGCAGCTGGAAGGACTTGGAAGAAGCCTTCCTTGACAACTTGCAAGGAACATATGTCCGGCCACCGGATGCCGATGACTTAAGTCATATTGTCCAGCAGCCCGGAGAGTCAGTCAGGAAGATCTGGACTAGGTTCTTAGTTAAAAAGAACCAAATCATCGACTGTCCGGATGCGGAAGCCCTAGCGTCCTTCAAGCACATCATCTGGGACGAATGGCTCGCTCACCACCTCGGTTAAGAAAAACCAAAATCCATGTCATCCCTTACCGCTCTGATGACCCGCTTTTGCACGGATGAAGACAACTGGCTCGCTCGTAGAAGCAACAGCGCCAGCGATCCAAGCACTTCCGAAGTCCGCGACAGCAATGACAAACCACGACGCAGTAAATACAAATGTCACAATGATAATGAAAGAACGCACGACAGAGCGGTCAATGCCAGATTCAGCGGCCCCAAACCCGATCAACGGAAAAAGCCATTCAAGGCATACAGAGACGGACCATCCAATTTGGATAAGATATTGGATCGGCCCTGCCAGATTCATGGCCACCCCGACAAACCAGCTAATCATACCAACAGAAGCTGTTGGGTCTTCAAGCAGGCTGGCAAGCTCAACGCCGAACACAAGGGGAGGAGGCCGCCAGGCGATAGCGATGGCGAAGAGGCTCACCAACCTCATACCGGGGGCCAGAAGCAATTTCCCCCCGAAGTGAAAACAGTGAACATGGTATACGTGACACACAACTCTACATGAGAAACACTCCCTCCGGACTAAGGATCACACTACGGCAACCTCAGCCGAAGAACAAAGCGGTCCCATTAAACCGCATACCTTGTTGGCCATCAAGCCACTAGTCTCCATTCAACAGGATCGACCAACTTTGGAGCAGGACTAGCAATTCGGCTTCCGCTGTCCGCCTCATATATCTGCGAAATCTGTTTCGCGCATACATAACTATGCACTTCAAATACCCTGGGAATCAGCGGAAGCACAATATGGACGGGTCTACAAGTACTCCCATAAACTACTTCTTTTTTTCCTTTTTAAGTTACTTTCTTTTCCTTTATCCTTTGCCACAGGTGGCGCAAAGGCTGATAATCTCATGGATTGTATCGGAGTTCGGGTTCATAAATTCACCCAAAGGCTACTCCTGTTAAGGATCCCCTCCACCGAGGAAAGGCGGTGCAGACGTGCGACGGGAGGTTCAAAACAAGTTTTTGTAGACCGCACTCTCTATTTTGCGAGCATGTGAAGTGCCCGTTTTCTCAGCCGCCGACCCCTAGCATGTTAAATAGCCGGGGTTGTGGCGTTATTATTTATAAATGACATTTGGCATGTCACTCAGGTTCTAGTGAATATACTCTATATCCGATATTCACTTTTCTATAAAGAACCGAATTTTGCTCCTTTTTGGTTGTTTCATACACCCACCTCGGCATACCTTGCCAGGGGCTTGACATGGGAACAAAATGAATAGCCAACAAAGTCTGAACAAGCTTCATAGCATACTTCGGCATCGCGAGTTCGGCCTTATATGCATCAGCTCCGAATCATGTCTTGGGTCAATAGTTGGGTTGCCCGGCTCATGTGCTTGCTACCTTACGTTCCGCTCTATCAGCTAGGGTAGTGAAGGGAGAACTACTGCGATTGTGTTTCCGGTTCACCTGGTCAAACACCTTAGTAGAGAAAGCTAAAAACTGACTGTCATGATGCGGCGAGAGCTGGTGAACCGCTCGACGACTTAACGGGGTCTTTTGCAATTCCCCTGTACTATACGAAGGATCTTCTTTCAGGTCATACATGTAACGCACCGCATTGGGACAACCGCGTACATAGCAGGGTCTATATCACAGATCCACCATAAAACTCCTATGGCTAAGTGAAAGTGTTAACGCCCTATAGTCCGATTGCCTAGTTCACCACATTGATACCTCCTTTATGGACCAAGACGTTGGGTTAAGAGTGATAAATTGCTTTTCCGAACACCCCCATATTTCCTATGAGGGGGCTGAAGCCGACGACTGGAAAACTTTTAGATTATATAAAAACGGCCGCACAGGAGGATACAAAGCTTTTAAGCAACTCTAAAATAAGCTTTATTATTTCATAATATTTTCTTTTACAATGTCAATACATCTCACTCGAATATCATATCTTTCGAGCATTGACCCTCTATCAAGCGGGCAGCCCCTAAGACATCTTCGAAATAATGCTCTGGTGCGTGATGGTCCTTGCCCTTGGGTGGACTCTTCGCTGCAACATCGATGGCCTTCATCTTCGTCCAGTATGTTTTAACACGGGCAAAGGCCATCCGTGCACCTTCAATGCACGTTGATCGCTTAACAGCGTCAATACACGGCACCGCGTCAGCAAGTCACCGCACCAAACCAAAATAACTATCCGGAATTGGCTCGGTCGGCCAGAGCCGGGCTATGACGTCTTTCATGGCAGTGTCGGATAGCCGGTGCAGCTCTACCCATTGGGTCATCTGTTCGTTCAGCAACAGTGGGCGCTTTGACGTACCAAATTACGACCAGAAAAGCTTCTCCATTGCATACCCTTCTTGCTCTTGGTAAAACTGCGCCGCATCGGAAGCACTCTTCAGCAAATCCAATAAAGCATCTAGAGAACCCCACACTTCATTAAGCGGGGCATAATTCGGATCGCCAAACTTAGTTCGTAATAAAAAGGGCTTACCAGCCGCGATCTCCCCAGCTTGCCGGATCTCCTCCCGGGCCGCTCTAGATTCGGACCGGGCTTCTCTTGCCTCTTGTAAGGCCTTGTCAAGATCAGCCGTTCTTGCTTTATTATCCCTCTCAAGAAATCCGCAGCGGCTAGCGACATCCTTTAGTTCATGCGTCATCGAGGATATTTTATCCTTGCATTGGTGCCGAGCAGCCTGTTCAGCCTTTAACTCGGCAGATGCCTTTTCGGCAGCCGCATTACTAATCCTGGCCTGCTCCTTGGCCCGGGCCAGCTCAGCCCAAAGGATCTCGACTACGGCAACACCATCTGCAGATATGCATATCTTATTACACAAATTCTTCGTGCCATGCTTATATTGTAAACACATGCATATTATGACTGCCCCAAAAACATACCTTGCGCCTTATCAAGTCGCCTGTTGATAAGCGCGATGTCATTATCCGCCTCATCAATCTTGTGTTGGAAATTCACAACTTCTGTAGTATGGGCAGTTGCCGAGAAGGTCACCGCCTGTGTTCCAATTAATTAGATTATCTCCTAGGCCTATCTTTTGATCCTCTGATCGCCTCCCTCAGGAAGCCAATTAGAGTCTCAAGGGCTACTATCTATACACATGTGCATTTTGTGAATAAAACACAAATCGAAAATTTTACAGTACAAACCTCGAAGCCTCTTAGCAGGCCCATGAAGGCCTCATTCAATCCGCTTTTCGCGGACAAGACCTTTTCAATCACCATGCCCATCAAGGTACGATGTTCCTCTTAGATGGACGCCCGTCGTAGCATGTTCGTCAATATATTCGGTGCCTCTGGATCTTCGGAAGCTGTTGTAGGAGTATGGCCTCCCTTCGAAGGGATCCATTTATTCGTCTCCGGCTTTAGATCGGATTGTTCGGGACCTTCATTGTTGGCCCCCGGACCTTGGGCCACTGAAGTATCACCTTCGAATAGTGTCTTCATCATCCCTCGCACCACTTGATCAGGGGAGACCCTCCACGATGACACCTCGAAGTCGACCGCCCTATTGGGCGAGGATACCAGTGGAGGCATCTCGCTTTCCATCATCTCTATGAGAAGATCACCTGAGGAAGAGGATTGTTGAAGAAGACTGCATGCCGAACTGCAAAAATATATATATTCTAGATGTTACAAGAAAGGAATGGAACATGTTTAAAACACCCTTGTCCACTTACAATTCAGCCTGAGGCTTGTCCTCATCATGTGACTGCGGGATGATGTTGTCCTCCAAGCCCGAGCCACTCGACAGAGGCATCTTGCCTCGTTTAGGAGCCTTTTCCTCCCAACCTTCGGAGGCGGCCCTTTTCTTTCCATGGGGGGAAGAGACGTTGACTTTCCCTTCACTTTTGTCTTCGGACGATGGAATCTTGATTCCCTCGGACACAATGTCTGATATACCTCTGGGATAGAGGCCATCTTTGGTCCTCCCACTCTCCGCCTTGCCCTCTTTCAAAGGCATCTGGTATGGTGCCGGGGCCAGCATCCTTGTTAATACGGATCCGCCGAGGCTTCAGGAAGGGGGCCGAACACCTAATTAGTTCTGCTTTCTTTATCTAGCCCTGGAAGAAGACAGTTTGCTCGGTAACGTATTACGGTATACTTAACTACAAAGTGTTCGGAAGCCAAGTGCTTACTGGGGTATCCGGACGGTTGCAGTCAAGGCCGACGTCCTCAGTGGTGTCCAGCCAATGTTTTCGTTTCCCGAAAAACATCTTCCACATCCCTTTGTGCGTAGCGCCAAAGAAGTGTTGGAGGGTGAGGGAGTCCTGGGTTAGGGGGTGTTCGGGTAGCCGGACTATACCTTCAGCCGGACTCCTGGACTATGAAGATACAAGATTGAAGACTTCGTCCCGTGTCCGGATGGGACTTTCCTTGGCGTGGAAGGCAAGCTTGGCGATGCGGATATTCAAGATCTCCTACCATTGTAACCGACTTTATGTAACCCTAACCCTATCCGGTGTCTATATAAACCGGAGGGTTGTAGTCCGTAGGCAATCAACTCCATATACAACAATCATACCATAGGCTAGCTTCTAGGGTTTAGCCTCCTTGATCTCGTGGTAGATCTACTCTTGTACTACCCATATCATCAATATTAATCAAGCAGGACGTAGGGTTTTACCTCCATCAAGAGGGCCCGAACCTGGGTAAAACATCGTGTTCCCTGCCTCCTGTACCATCCGGCCTAGACGCACAGTTCGGGACCTCCTACCCGAGATCCGCCGGTTTTGACACCGACATTGGTGCTTTCATTGAGAGTTCCTCTGTGCCGTCACAATCAGGAAGGATGCCTCCTCCCGTCTTTAAAGACGGCGCCGTTGCTAAGGGAGCCTTGGCTGTCGGCCAAACCCTTCGGCTAGGTGGTTTCCTCATGACCACCTGTTCGGCTGTTGCGCCGACGGTGACCTCTCGGGTCATCAAAAGCAACCTACACGTCAGCTCGGAGCTCGTCGAGCAGCTAGATCCAATGGAGCTCCCTTTCGTAAACGAGCTCTTGGATCGCACCGCCGCCCTGGGGGTCGCTACGGATTACGACCAGGTTGGGTTTAAACCCGATCTAAGAGAAATTAACTCTCCCCAAGTCACCCACCACGTTGCCGTGGTAGAGACGCTGTGCGGTGACCCTTCATCTATTTTAAGGACTAGCTACGTCCGAATTCCCGACCCCTCCAAGCCGGATACCCGCGGAGGGGGAGATATAACGCAAGACCTGAGCTTAGGATCAGGCAACGGGCGGATTCACTGGACAACATCCAAGAATCCGAACTTCAGAGTTCGGAGACTCTTCGGCCTTCGAATCTTGGATTGGTTGAGGTTTCAGATTCAATGACACCCGCCCACCCAATCATAAGCGATCTCTCCCAAATCAGGCAGAGGCCCAATGAAACAATACATCATTACTGAGCCAGATTCCTCCTGGTTATGAACAGGATAAAGGATTGCCGCGAGGAAGACGCAATCTCAATTTTTTGCAGTAATTGCACGGACAAGGGAATCCTTAACACCGTAAGTCGTCGTGATATCACACGCTTCACTGACTTGGCGTCCATAGTACAAAAATACTGTGCGATGGAAAGCGCCTGGAAAACCGAAATAAATTTTTGGGATAATCCGGCCTTGAATAGTAATCCCGTCCGAACTAAGAGGGTGCATCATCACAGGACACCCGGGATAAACACCAAAAAGCCAAAACCCTCTACAGGACATGGAACCGTACTGAAAAGATGGCTTGATGGACCCTGTAGAATTCACAATACAGAGGACGCCACACCAACTCACAGCCTTAGAGCATGTTGGATACTCCGGCAGGTGGCCAAAATCGGCGAGGACCTCTTAATTCCGGAGGCCGTGGAAAGCCAGCCCAAGGACACCAGTACCGTTCTCACAGTCTTCGAGACTTTCACATCAAACAATGTGCGCAAAAGAACACTCCGCAGCCTCGCCGAAGTCTATCAAGTTGCAACAATAAACCCATGGAGCGACACTGCCATTACCTTCAACACAAGTGATGAACCTAGATTCCGAACAGCCCGAGCACCAGCTGCATTGGTCCTCAGTCCCATAGTGGACGGCTTTCGCCTCACCAAGGTGCTCATGGATGGAGGCAGCGGACCGAACCTCATTTATGAGGAAACTCTTCAAAAAATGAAAATAGACTGGAACCGCGTCGAGCGAAGCAGCACAACCTTTAGAGGAATAATCCCCAGTCGGGAAGCGCGCTGCACAGGAAAAATCACACTACATGTGGTGTTCGGCACGCCGGATAATTACAGGTCCGAAGAAGTCACGTTTCAGGTGGCCCCGTTTAAGAGCGGATATCACGCTTTACTAGGGCGGGAAGCATTCACAATCTTCCAAGCAATACCCCATTACGGGTACATGAAGCTTAAGATGCCCGGGCCGAATGGAATTATCACTCTAGCTAGTGATCCGGACATAGCACTCCGCGCCGAAAACAAGACAGCCGCATTAGCCCTTGAGGCGCTATCCGAAGCCTTAGCAGCCGATGAACTAACTGCGCTGCGCTCCACGGTTAACAGGGATGATGTGATACTCGATAAGAGATCCAAATCCACATCCTTCAAGCCAGCCGACGAAACAGTCAAATTCCAGGTCCACCCAACGGACCCCAATAAAACAGCTTCAATCGGGGCACGACTGAACCCTGATACAGACGCCGCACTGCGAGAGTTCCTACGAGAGAACTGGGACATCTTCGCCTGGCACCCTTCAGACATGCCAGGGATCCCACGCAGGCTGGCCGAACACAGCTTAAATATCCTAAAAGGATTTAAACCTGTCAAACAAGCCCTTCGGCGTTTTTCCGAACCCAAGAGACAGGCTATGGGAGAGGAGCTAGCCAAGCTATTGGAGGCCGGATTCATCAGAGACATAAAACATCTGGACTGGCTAGCAAACCTAGTGATGGTACCAAAGAAGGACAAATCCTGGCGCCTGTGTGTCGATTTTAAAGACCTTAACAAGGCTTGCCCAAAGGATCCCTTCCCCCTCCCCCGCATCGATCAAATTATCGATGCCACCGCAGGACACGATTTGTTGTGTTTCCTCGATGCATACTCCGGTTACCATCAAATCAAGATGGCAGAATTAGACCAAGCTGCAACAGCATTCATCACACCATACGGCCCATTTTGCTTCAACACAATGCCCTTCGGGCTGAAAAACACCGGCGCAACATATCAGCGCATGATCCAAACATGTCTGGCAAACCAGATCGGCAAAACAGTGGAGGCGTATGTGGATGATGTGGTCGTCAAATCAAGACATGTCGAATCCCTAGTAAACGACTTGAGGCTTACATTCGATAACCTCCGACAATATGACATCAAGATCAACCCAGAAAAATGCGTCTTCGGCGTCCCAGCCAGAAAGCTCTTGGGCTTCATTGTATCCGGTAGAGGAATTGAAGCAAACCCAGCCAAGATCTGAGCTTTGTCACAATTGGATGTCCCAAAGGACCTTAAACAAATACAAAAATTTACCGGGTGTGTGGCGGCTTTAAGCCGCTTCATCTCTCGCTTGGGAGAAAAGGCACTACCCCTCTATCGCCTCCTTCGGCGCACCGAACACTTCGAGTGGACGGAGGCCGCCATGGCCGGACTTGATGAAATAAAAGCCATATTGGCAACAAACCCAGTCCTGGCCGCGCCGAACACCGGCGAACCAATGTTATTGTACATTGCAGCAACACATCAAGTTGTCAGCGCAGTGCTCGTTGTCGAGCGGGAAATGGATGGACACAAATTCCCCCTTCAAAGGCCGGTCTACTACGTATCCACTGTCCTCACTCCATGCAAATCACGGTACCCACATTATCAAAAGATTGCATACGTGGTATTCATGGCATCCCGGAAGCTACGACACTAATTTCAAGAATGTTCCATAACAATAGCCTCGGAAGTACCACTCAACGATATTATCAACAACCGCGACGCAATGGGCCGGATTGCAAAATGGGCCATTGAGCTCCTCCCGTTCGATATAACCTATAAGCCACGACGAGCTATTAAATCACAAGTTTTGGCCGACTTCGTCGCAGAATGGACGGAGGCCGAGCTCCCTAAAGAGTACGGCACATATTCAAACTGGATTATGCATTTCGACGGCTCCAAAATGTTGGCCGGACTGGGGGCTGGCGTCGTCCTGACGTCCCCCACAGGAGACACAGTCCAATATGTGCTCCAGATCATATACATATATTCCAACAATGCAGGCGAATATGAGGCCCTCCTACACGGTCTCCGGATAGCAGTATCCATGGGTATCCGGCGCCTAGAGGTACGCGGGGATTCAAACCTCGCGATATCCCAAATAAATGGAGACTTCGACGCCAAGGACCCAAAAATGGCAGCTTACCGCAACGCCGTCCTAAAAATGTCAGCTCGGTTCGAAGGGCTGGAGTTTCACCATATAGCCCAAGAAAACAATCAAGCAGCGGATGTCCTGGCACGCATCGGAGAAAAACGCGATGCAGTCCCCCCCAACATCTTTTTGGAAAGATTGTTCAAGCCATCCGTAGCATGGGAGGGGGAACCCGCAAATAACAGCCCGGACCCAGCCGCACCACTCGACGCCGAACAATCTGACACAATTGGAGGCTCTGCCAATGAAATTACACCTTCATCCCACGTAATAATGGCGGTCATCGCCCCGTGGACAGAACCATTCCTAGCCTACCTTACTAGGCAGGAACTCCCGGAGGACCAAAATGAGGCCCGCTGCATAGTGCGGCGATCTAAAGCCTATAGAGTCCATGAGGGAGAGCTTTATAAGAAAAGCACTACCGGAATCCTTCAAAGGTGCATCTCCGAAGAGGAAGGGCGGAACCTTCTGGCTGAAATTCATGCCGGACTCCGTGGTCACCACACCGCTGCTCGGTCCCTTGTTAGCAAGGCTTTCCGTACATGCTTTTATTGGCCGACGGCTCGGGCAGACGGTCAGGACCTAGTCCAACGATGCGCTGGTTGCCAACTTTTTGCCAACCAAAGCCATATGCCACCCACCGCACTCCAAACTATACCCATCACCTGGCCTTTTGCGGTCTGGGGGCTTGACATGGTCGGACCCCTTAAAGGTGGGACCGACAGGAAAAAATACTTACTGGTCATGGTGGATAAATTCACCAAATGGATAGAAGCCAAGCCTGTTAAAACGGCCGAATCCGGACCTGTGATAGACTTCATATCCGGGGTTGTACACCGTTATGGCGTCCCCCACAACATCATAACCGATAACGGTACAAACTTTACCGCCGACGAGGTAAAACTCTGGTGCAAAAACATGGGCATCAAGCTCGATTATGCTTCCGTCTATCACCCACAAACCAACGGCCAGGTCAAACACGCAATCAGTCTTATCATGAGCGGCATTAAACCCAGACTGGTGCGGTCCCTCAAGGAATCTAACACGCACTAGGTAGAGGAGCTCGACTCCGTGCTATGGGGGCTGCGGACCACGCCAAATCGCACCACCGGATACACACCATTTTTTATGGTGTACGGCGCAGAGGCATTTTCGCCCTGCGATATAATTCATGAATCACCTAGAGTGTGCATGTACGAAGAAAGAGAAGCCGAGCTCGATCGGCAGGACAACTTGGACGCCCTGGAGGAGGAGCGTGACGTGGCAAAATCCCGTTCCGCATTTTATCAACAGCAGGCCCGAAGATATCAAAGCAGAGAAGTACGGGCCACAAATTACAATGTTGGCAAACTAGTTCTACGCCTTCCGGATAAGAAAAAGGACAAACTCAAGCCCAAGTGGGAAGGTCCATTCATAATTGACCAAGTCCTGACTGGCGGGGCGTACCGCCTGCGAGATGCGTCGGATAACCGACTCGAGCCGAACCCGTGGAACGCCACCCATCTCCGAAGATTCTATGCCTAGCGCCGGACTATGTGTTCGTCTCCTTCCTCTGTCCATTTTTTGCATTTTTCTGTCTTACATTTCTCTCCTTCCCCTCTTTTCTTTTATAGCCCTTAAAGGCTCATCTAGTAACGCGCCACTCGCGCTCATTAAACCTGGGGGCTTCTTTAACAGAAGCTTATTTATACGGGCTTCCCGCCCAACACATGTGTCAAACTTCCGCATGTACCTTTTTCTTCACCATTATATGCATCGATATGACTTAAGTTTTGGCCAAGCTGGGTTGCCTGGCTCCTGTGCTTACCCCTACGTTCCCGATTGTTCGGCTAGGCGGTAAAGGGAGCACCTCTGCGATTGTTACTGCCGGGTCAGCCGGATGTGTACCTCAGACTGGGTGAAGCCGAAAGCTAGCGTTCTTAAGGGAATATTCGGTCGGTGAGATAAAAGATGATCTTTTTACACATTTTATGCGCCCCCGGATGCTTTTTTCTGCGTCTTTTTACGCAGTCCGGACATGCACTTTAGGGCATGCCTCCCAGCGAAAGGAACCCCTAACGGAACTATTCTCTCTGGAAGATGTTTCTTACTAACCATGTAATATAACATAACTAGTTGGGCACTTGTCTGATAAAGAACTAATGACCCCTACGCCTGGTCTCCACGCATACCACGGTTCTTATATAACCGCTATGGTATTCGGACACACTCCGGACCGTCAGGTCCCGAGGTTGAAGCGAAAAGGTCGGCAACGACAAACGATCTACAATCCGGCTAGAAGGCATTACACATGTCAATTCAAAATTACATAGTCATTCTGACTGATTGTATTCCTCTTCTATACCATCTAACAGGCTGTCTAATTTACAGTCCTGCTGGGAATACTTCGCGGCCAACTCTACTATACCTCTACTTGGCCGTATACTAAGCTCACAGGGATCTCCTTCCCGTCAGGCCCCACTGGTCCGACCTCGGCCATGTGGTTTGGGTCAGACTTTGTAAAACGGGTCTTCACCATGGCCCGGGCTTTCCTAGCGCCTTGTCGGCAGGCCGATATCTTCCACAACCAGAAGCGCCGTCTAGCTCCCTTCAGATTCTCCGCAAGCTCTCCAAGGCCCTCGGGAATGGAGTGGGCAGGCCATAAGGCTTGGGAAACACCTTGCATCACCTGCCGAATTTGCTCATGCAGTTGCATGAGTTCGGGAAGAAGGTCACCCGTAGAACCGAGCATCTCCTCTGCAGGACGACCTGTGAGCATACCTACAGACATTACTCTGTTAGTCGACTTCCTCGCCGAACTCTTTTTTCAAAGTTCATTCAAGCACTTACTAAATATGCCACGTCGAAGCCGCTGATTCTCCTTCATGGAGTCCGACAGCTGGCCACGAACATCTTTAAGTTCGACGTCCAGCCTGGTGTTGGCATCCTGAAGATCATTCTTCTCTTGCCTCACCTTTGTCAACGTACTCTCACCGGCCTCTAGCCGGCGTAAGAGTTGTTGCTTTTCCGGATCGAGTCCGGCGCCATCTGCAACATGGTTTGTCAGATTCGCACCCACACCGCACAATACTAATCTTTTGAAGTGTATCTTACCTGAGGGGGTCTCTTTGGGCTCCCCTGCTGCGGCTAGTGCGGCCTCTAGTTGGGCCTTGCACTTTTCCAGCTCCTGGGACAGTACAGTATTCTTCTCTGTAAGAACCTGCATATTAAATGATCCTTACATCAGTTGCTCCAACTGTTTCAAGTCTCGGGGGCTACTGGTATATATATATTTGACCCAAATTTTCTTACCCGTATGTCTTTTACATACTACTCCGTGGCTCTGGCTAAACCATTTTGAGCGGAACGGAGGTACGCATCTTCCGAATTAAAGGCATCTAAAGCCTCTTGGGAGAAACAAGCGTCGCGTAGAACTGTCCGGCGACGCCTGTGGTTCATGGCAGTCTCCACTTCAGAATTTGTGGCAGACAGCCTGTCTGCATCCTCTGTCAGAAGAGCGTCCGGTGCGCGCCTTGTGCTCGCCTCCGCTTCCTGGCCAGACGTTGGAGCCTGGCTGGTGGAGGCGTGATTGGCAACCTCTCCAGATGTAGTCCGGCGAGGTCTCTTCGTTCTGAAGATAGCACGGACGTTAATATGCCCTGACAGAATAACACCAGGGAAACAGAGGGTGCGCTATACCTTTGTGCCGGCATCTCAGTCCGGACTGCATTCCTTTTTGCCCCACGGGGTCCTGCGGCCCCTCGTTGGCTAGCCGCCGCAGGTTCGGCCTCCGGCCTCGGAAATCTCCCCTGCAAAACATGGTTGTCGTCAGAAACACCAGAATACGTGAGAGTGGAATCTCTCTCAAGGGAATGAGACTCCGGTTTCTGTCACCTGGGAGGCCGGGATTAACCCTGGGTAATCAGCCGTGATGGCTACCAAGGTATTGTCCTTGCTTAGCTGATGGAACACCCCGTTGATAAGCTCCACCGATATGTCCGGGTCCTCTTCGGAGTCCGGATCGAGGGACCGTTCTGGGTCCTCGGGCTGTGGAGGGCGGCTGTTTATATCCTTTACCTCCTGTCGCAGTTCCTGCACTGAAGTCGTTAGACTACATATCTAACCGTGGGAATATAATACAAACGGGCAAGCGCAATTATTCACTTACCCAACTTGGACGGTCGTACATAGTAAATCCGGCCTGCGGATTGACGCGGAGGAATTCCTCCTTTTCTCCCTTGTACAAAGAGGATAAGATCTTTACTAGGGCGGCGGCTGAGGCCGGCCCCTTACGACCGTAACGGGTGGCGTCATCCTCCCCGTTGAAATCCCACATGGGGTGGCCTCTATATTGAAGCGGCTGCACCCCCCGCATAATGCACGCGGCCATGACTCCAATCATGGTTAGTCCGGAATGAGCCAACAGTCTTATCCGGCCCATCAAGTAAAGGACGTCTCTGTCGCTTTCTCTCTGAGAGCTCCGTGGACGCCAGCTCATGCGTTTCTTCAATGGAGCACTGTTGAACTCAGGGAGACCGGCCCGGATAGGGTCTGGTAGCGGGACATCATCTATATAAAACCATTCCGAAGGCCAGTCCTCGGACGCCTTCTTTGGGGTTCCGGATTGGTATCCGGTCCCGGCGATGCGCCATACTTCGGCTCCGCCCACTTGGTATATAGACCCCTTTTGAGAATGGGGCACCAGGCAGAATAACCTCTTCCACAGCGCGAAATGAGCCTCGACGCCTAAAAATAGCTCGCAAAGGGCCACGAAACCCGCAATATGCAATACGGAGGCGGGCGTGAGATTGTGCAGCTGGAGGCCGTAGAACTCCAGAAGCCCGCAGAGAAATGGATGAATTGGAAATCCCAGTCCCCTTATTAGATAGGGGACGAGGCACACCCGCTCTCCTTTAGAAGGATTGGGGGTGCTCTCCGCTTGTTTTCTGCCATTATAGGTGGCGAGACCGGCTCGGACCGGGACCATGTATGCCTGAGGGAGAAATCCCTTGGCCTGAAGTGACGCTAACTTGCTATGCGGGATGGTGCAACTCTCCCAGTCCCCGGGTTTGGGACCGGAGGGGCGAGGGGAGGAGCTGCGACGGCTGGTCATGTTGGAATGGACCTTTGCTGAAAGCACTCTGATGATAATTCGCGGAAAGGAGAAGATGTGGTTTGGACCTAAATCCCCATCCCGTTAAATAGGCGGCTCGTTTATACGGCTAGGGGTGTGGATGTAAAAACACCCTGGCTTTTCGCATTTGTTTGAACACGTGGAAGACGACCATTATTGGGCATGGAAGTCGAGGAGCACTACAAAAATCGGACATTATTCCTACAGGTACACAAGATTTGGAGAAGAACCCGCCTTGCAATGCCGAACAATCTGCGCGCCGGACTCATCGTCATTGAAGCCTGGTTCGGGGGCTACTGAGGGAGTCCTGGGTTAGGGGGTGTTCGGGTAGCCGGACTATACCTTCAGCCGGACTCCTGGACTATGAAGATACAAGATTGAAGACTTCGTCCCGTGTCCGGATGGGACTTTCCTTGGCGTGGAAGGCAAGCTTGGCGATGCGGATATTCAAGATCTCCTACCATTGTAACCGACTTTATGTAGCCCTAACCCTATCTGGTGTCTATATAAACCGGAGGGTTGTAGTCCGTAGGCAATCAACTCCATATACAACAATCGTACCATAGGCTAGCTTCTAGGGTTTAGCCTCCTTGATCTCGTGGTAGATCTACTCTTGTACTACCCATATCATCAATATTAATCAAGCAGGATGTAGGGTTTTACCTCCATCAAGAGGGCCCGAACCTGGGTAAAACATCATGTTCCCTGCCTCCTGTTACCATCCAGCCTAGACGCATAGTTCGGGACCTCCTACCCGAGATCCGCCGGTTTTGACACCGACAGAGGGTTCGTAGTCCTTCCGGATTAAACTCCCATATGCGGAGAGGCCTAAGCTGGCATGGCAAGATTCAGCGGACTAGCATTACTTGAATCACGTTGACAAGATCGATGTCCTTCTCGAGGTGGGTTCGTATGCGGCTCTGTAGAGTCTGCACTTTATCAACTGATCCCAAGTCCAGCCCCTAATTGATCCATGATGCAAGCTGTAATGGAGGGCCGGAACGGAACACAGGTATAGCTGCCCACTTGGTACTATGGGGTTCCGTGATGTAAAACCACTCTCGCAGCCATTGGTTGGAAGTTTCAGTGAAAGAGCCTTTTGGCCAGAGAGTGTTGGTAAGCTTGCTTACTACACCACCGCCGCACTCCGCCTATTCCCCGTCGACTACCTTCGGCTTCACACTAAAGGTCTTGAGCCATAAGCCGAAGTGTGGGGGGATTCAAAGGAAGGCCTCGCACGTGATGATAAACGCCGAGGCATGGAGGAAAGAATCCGAAGCTAGATCATGAAAATCTAGTCCGTAATAAAACATTAGCCCCCAGACGAAGGGGTGGAGAGCAAACCCTAGCCCTCGGAGGAAGTGAGAGATGAATATGACCCTCTCGCCGGATCTGGGGGTCAGAATAACCTATCCTTGAGCAGGAAGCCCGTGGGGGATCTCCGCGGTTAGGTATCTGGCCGCTCGAAGCTTTGCAATATCCTCCTCTGTCATGGAGGAAGCCACCCATCAGCCTTGAGGGCTGGGTCCGGACATGATGGGGAAGCTTGAAGCAATGAAGTCGAACCTTGGGTGCTAGAACTCGGGTTGGAAAGGCTGAGGAGAGTTTTGGCGTAAAAAGACGGCCTTGGTTCCTTTATAAAGGCAGTGGGTATTGAACGCCTCCTCCTACGCCTGAAAACCTGCCTATTCCTAAGGAATCTTTCCAGCAGAATGGTTGGGTTACCCACGCTTGTATTGATGAGGATCCCGCAATAAGGGGACACGATCTCTGCTTCGACATCAAGTGCCAATAAAAACCACGCCTTGAAACATGGAACGGCGGACAGGAAACGGTTCGAAATAACGACCGGGCAAACGTGATGTCATGTTATAAAAGTTGTCAGCATGTTGGACTCGTGAAATATTATACTCTCTACGGCTGTGTGTGTGGCACTTGTGTTGCAGATCCGGACACGTTTTGTTTCATCCGAAGCCTATCTTGGAGTATTCGGAAAGGGGAACCCGCCTTGCAATGCCGAAGACAATCAGCACGCCGGACACCTCGTCATTGAAGCCTGGTTCAGGGGCTACTGAGGGAGTCCTGGACTAAGGGGTCCTCGGGCGTCCGGCCTGTTGGACATGGGCCGGACTAATGGGCTATGAAGACACAAGACCGAAGACTCTCTCCCATGTCCGGATGGGACTCTCCTTGACGTGGAAGTCAAGCTTGGCGACCAAATATGAAGATTCCTTTCTCTGTAACCGACTTGGCACAACCCTAGTCCCCTCTGGTGTCTATATAAACTGGAGGGCTTAGTCCAGATCGAGACATATACATTCAACCATAGTCATACACGCTAGACTCCTAGGGTTTAGCCGTTACGATCTCGTGGTAGATCAACTCTTGTAACACTCATATTCATCAAGATCAATCAAGCAGGAAGTAGGGTATTACCTCCATAGAGAGGGCCCGAACCTGGGTAAACATTATGTCCCCTATCTCCTGTTACCATTGACCTTAGACGCACAGTTTGGGACCCCCTACCCGAGATCCGCCAGTTTTGACACCGATACACATCACAACATGCCCTGCAAAAACAAGTTAGACGTCCTCTACTTTGTTGTTGCAAGTTTTACGTGGCTGCTACAGGTTTAGCAAGAACCGTTCTTACCTACGCATCAAAAACCACAATGCGGTATATTGGTTGCTTTTTGATCTTCAGAAAGAACCCGATTAATTGAATCTGATTCAACTAAAGTTGGAGAAACTGACACCCACTAGCCACCTGTGTGCGAAGCACGTCGGTAGAACCAGTCTCGCGTACGCGTAATGTCGGTCTAAGCTGCTTCATCCAACAATACCGTTAAATCAAGAATCAACTAGTGACGGCAAGCAATATGTATACACCCACGCCCACAGCTCCTTTGTGTTCTACTCGTGCATATAACATCTACGCATAGACCTAGCTCGGATGCCACTGTTGGGAATGCAGTAATTTCAAAAAAAATCCTACGATCACGCAAGATCTATCTAGGAGATGCATAGCAAGGAGAAGGGAAGAGTATGTCTGTGTACCCTTGTAGACCGAAAGCGGAAGCGTTATGAAACGCGGTTGATGTATTTGAACGTGTCCGTGATCCAACCGATCAAGTACCGGACGCACGACACCTCCACGATCTGCACACGTTCAGCTCGGTGACGTCCCTCGTACTCTTGATCCAGTTGAGGCCGAGGGAGAGTTTCGTCAGCACGACAGCGGGATGACGGTGATGATGAAGTTACCGACGCAGGGCTTCGCCTAAGCACTACAACGATATGACCGAGGTGGAATTCTGTGGAGGGTGGCACCGCACACAGCTAAGCAATCAACTATGTGTCTATGGGGTGCCCCCTCCCCCGTATATAAAGGAGTGGAGGAGGGGAGGGCTGACCCTCATAGCGCGCGCCCAAGGGGGGAGACCTACTCCTAGTAGGAGTAGGTTTCCCCCTTCCTAGTAGGAGTAGGAGAAGAAGGAAGAGGGAGAGAGAGGGAAGGAAAGGGGGGCCCACCCAATTCGGATTGGGATTGGGGGGGTGAGCCCTCCACCTGGCCTCCTCCTCCTCTCTCCCACTAAGGCCCAATAAGGCCCATTGACTCCCCAGGGGGTTCCGGTAACCCCCCGATACTTCAGAAAATGCCCGAACTCATCAGGAACCATTCCGATGTCCAAACATAGCCTTCCAATATATTGTTCTTTATGTCTCAACCATTTTGAGACTCCTCGTCATGTCCGTGATCACATCCGGGACTCCGAACTACGTTCGGTACATCAAAACATATAAACTCATAATACCAATCGTCATCAAACGTTAAGCGTGCGGACCCTACGAGTTCGAGAACTATGAAGACATGACTGAGACTCATCTTCGGTCAATAACCAATAGCGGAACCTGGATGCTCATATTGGTTCCTACATATTCTACGAAGATCTTTATCGGTCATACAGTAATGGCAACATACGTTATTCCCTTTGTCATCGGTATGTTACTTGCCCGAGATTCAATTGTCAGTATCTTCAAGTGCTTGAAATCGATACACATACGAAGTGAATCATCCTTCTTGGGGACCATAACAACATTGTTGAGCCACTCGGAGTGGTATATCTCGCGGATGAACTTAGCTACCAGGAGCTGAGCCACCTCTTCCCCAATTGCTTTCCTCTTCTCCATGGCGGACCAACGGAGATGTTCTTTGATAGGTTTCTCTTTTGAGTCAACTCACAAACGGTGCTCAGCCAAATCCCTGGGTACACCTGGCATGTCAGATGGTTTTCATGCAAAGATGTCCCAGTTCTCATGGAGGAACTGGATGAGTGCTTCTTCCTATTTGCTGTTGAGTGTTGTCAAAAAGTGGGTCAGAGCGGCATTGGGATCAGTTGAGTGAATATGAACATGCTTTGTCTCACTGGCCGACTGAAATGCAGACTCTGAAGTAGGCTTCTTGGCTCGCAACAAATCACACGGATCTGCATTTTTGTTGTATTCCTCCATCTCAACTACTGCCATCTGCTCATCGACAATTTTTGAACCCTTCTGGAGGCACTCTTCTGCTCTATGCTGATTCTTTATGACTATGATCACACCTCTAGGACCAGGCATTTTCAACTTGAGATATACATAACACGGTCGAGCGATGAAACGAGCATATGCGGGCCTACCCGGAATTGCATGATAGGCACTCTGAAAATCCACAACCTCAAATGTCAACTTCTCCTTACGGTAATTCTTTGAATCACCGAAAACCACGTCAAGAGTAATCTGGCTGAGTGAATCTGCTTTCTTTCCTGGGATGACTCCGTGAAACCGCATATTACTCTCGGTGAGTTTGGACATCGGAATGCCCATCCCCTTGAGAGTCTCAGCGTACAAAATGTTCAGGCCACTACCGCCATCCATCAGTACCTTGGTCAGTCGGGTACCTCCAACGACTGGGTCAACAATCAACGCTTGCCGCCCAGGGGTAGCAACGTGCGCTGGTGTAAGTGCATCTAGTGCCACCCCTAGTTGGTTTTGGAGTATTGACGATAAACCTGGTTGAGGGACTAATGTGTTTGTGCGAATTGTAGGATGACACAGGTAGTAGTACCTCAATGAGTCGGTTTTCCTACCGGAGATGACCCCTAAAAATGTATGAAGACATTGAAGACAAAGGTGGTATGTGAAGATATCCACATTGAAGACTATGACAATAGAAGACATTGAGTGAAGACTATGGAGCGCGAAGACTAAGTTGTTTCGTTGTTTCCTTTTGTTCTTTGTTGAGTCATAGGAACCATCGTACTGTTAAGTGGGGTCCCAGTGAACCAGTCAGAATGACTAAAGTGATGCTTAACCAAAATCCTATGTCTTCGAGCGAAGACAATGGGAGCAAATCTTATCCAGAGCTGGATAAGTCAGCTTTGCTTGTAGCCCAAGTAAAGTTGCCGTGTGTGGTTGAAATCTGACCGTTGGAACACGTGTCAGTTCCTTAGTGACCCAGGGTCATTTCGGACAAATCAGGTCGGGTTGCCCAGTGGCTATAAATAGCCCACCCCTACACCATAAATTGGTTGGCTGCTCAGAGTTAGTGCACGGCTTTTGTCGTTTGAGAGCAACCCACCTCGAAGCCTTTGAGAGAGAAATCCTTGCGAGGACAAAGCCCTAAACACCCAGAGCCAAAGAGTGTTAGGCATCACTGAAGTCTTCCTGTGTGTGTGATCTGAAGACTTATTACACTTGAGGACTGTGAATCCTCCAGCCGGTTAGGCGACGCGTTCTGAGCATCCAAGAGTCATTGTGGATCGCCGATGAACGAAGTCTGTGAAGGTTTGGAAGTCTACCTTGAAGACTTACCAGAGTGATTGGGCGAGGACTGGGTGTCCTTAGCTCAAGGGGAATAAGGTGAAGACGCGGTCTTCTGAGTTAAATCTCAGCCTCCCTAACCAGACGTACAGTTGTCACAGCAACTGGAACTGGTCCAACAAATCAATGTCTTCAACGAGCCACTGGTTCTATCCTTCCCATCTCTTTATTTGCAGTTGGTCCTTGTGAAGTCATTGCCTGTTTGCATTATCTTTTTGTCTTCACTATGTGACTGCTTGTTCTGATTGGCTTCATACTATCTTCCATCCTGATCCATACTGCCTAGCTGCTATTAGTCTTTGTGCTTTCACTTCATTGAATACTTGACTATGGCTTGCCTAGTGTAGTCTACCTTCCGCTGCATGGTAATAGGTTTATTTCTATCGTTTGTCTTCAAAACTTTCATGTTTTGAAGACTTCCATAAAAATCGTCTATTCACCCCCCTCTAGTCGATCACTAGCACTTTCAATTGGTATCAGAGCAAGGTACTCCCTTGTTTTGTGTGATTCAGTTTAACCACCTGGAGTTTTAGCTATGTCGACTGCAGGGATAATCAAAGTCTCCGCTGCGTGCCCCGTCTTTGATGGAACTGAATATCCCTACTGGAAGAATAAGATGCGCATGCATCTTGAAGCCATTGATGTCAACCTCTGGTATGTCGTCAAGAATGGCATTCCCATGGCTGGTGAAGGTGTCACTGCTGCTGATGTCAAGAAGTTCATTCAACTGGATTCCACTGCCAAGAACATCATCTGTGGTCATCTGACAAAAGGGCAGTATGGCCGTGTGAGTGCTCTGGAAACCTCTAAGCTAGTCTGGGACTGGCTCTCCAAGGTCAACGAAGGCGTCTCAACCTAGAGAGATCAAAGGATCAGTGTCCTTCGCAACCACTTCAACCGCTTCAAGAGAAACGACAATGGAATGTTTAGCTCATGTTTGATCAACTCACTAACATCACAAATGAGCTTCAAGCTCTCGGTGCTACTGAGATCACCAGGCATGAAATCGTTAAGACACTCCTGAGATCACTTGACAGCTCGTTTGACACCCTAGCCCTGATGATACAAGAACACCCTGACTTCAAGAGACTCGATCCGTCTGACATACTTGAAAGGCTCAACACACATGAGTTTCATCTTTCTAAGAAAAGAGACATCTACGGTCCCAACTATGGCCGAACTCGTGCCTTAAAGGCAAAAGCTGTTTCCTCATCTGAAGAATAATCTCACTGCAGTTCTGATGATCCTGAAGACATTGGAAAGGAGCTTGCTGTGCTTGTGAAGAAGTTACGGAAATTCACCAAGAAAGGCTT
Organism: Triticum urartu; assembly: GCF_056163025.1. Classification (NCBI taxonomy): domain Eukaryota; kingdom Viridiplantae; phylum Streptophyta; class Magnoliopsida; order Poales; family Poaceae; genus Triticum; species Triticum urartu. Next base: position 288,276,083 of record NC_141877.1, read on the forward strand.
CAGAAAGTCCTCACGATCCAGCTCAAGGAATGGTGAAGCTTCTGCTCATGACTACAAGAAGAGAACATGCCACAAGTGCAAGAAACCTGGTCACTACATCTCTGAGTGTCCGCAGTGGGACAATGAGAACAACAAGAAGAAGAAGAGCAAGGAATATGATTCTGACGACAAGAAGAAGAAGAAATACTCAAAGTCTTCTTCCAAGTCTTCCTCAAAGTCTTCATCACATAAGAAGAGCTCATCTGGCAAGACTCGTGCGTTTGTTGGCAAGGAAATGGATTCAGAGGAGGAGTCTGCTTCTGAGGAGGCAGAGGTGGAGTATGAGGAGGAGTCCGATTCTGGCGTTGCAAGTATGGCTACAGCCTACGTTGCCAAGTCCATCTTCAACACTGAAGACAATGACTTCGTCACCGACGCCGATGCTAATGACAAGGATAACTCCGCTCCCACCTACTGCTTCATGGCACGCGGTGCCAAGGTAAACTCACGCACTACTCACTATCAAACATCCAGTGAAGAACACTCTGATTGTGGTTCCAAACCCAGCTACAAAATACTTGCTAAAATTGCAACCGAACAACAAAAAGCTATGGAACATATTCAAAAATTGTTAGACAAAAGCGATGACCTGTTAGACGCTGAAATGACTCGATCTCAGTCCTTAATTGAAGACATAAAAAATCTTCATGTTAACTATGAGGAACTTGAAAGTCGTCATGAAACGCTCTCAACAACTCATGAAGAGCTTTCCTATGATTATCTTCAAAGGAAGCAAGATCTTGAGAAATTGAGAGCGGCTCATGAAGATCTTCAAAAGGAAAACGAGTCACTTCACGCCAAACAGATCAGTCCCGCTCAGGAAGGATTTGAACCACCATGTCTTAAATGCATTGAGCGTGATAACGCTACTTCTGTTGTTGGATGTTCTACTGCTGCTACTGTTGCAATATCTTCAACTGTTGATGTGGTAACTAACCCCTCTGCTGAGGATGCCACTGCTATTGCTGATGAAAATGCTAGGTTGAAGACATTGCTTGAAACAGGGATGTACAAATGTCTCAAAGGGCATCAAACACTATGTGATGTCCTCAAAAGGCATATTCTGAACCGAAACCCTAGGAAAGAGGGTGTTGGGTTCGAAAGGAAAATGAATGCTGATGGCTCTTACTGGAAACCTGAGCAGTACCCCAAAACCACATGGGTTGCTGCAAAGGAACCTTTAGTGGATCCATCCACCCTATCTGGCTTCACTTGTGCTAATCCCATCATCATTGATGAATCCTTTGATGCAAACTATAAAATGTTTAAAAATCAGAATGGTGAAGTGTTTGCCAGGTATATTGGTATTGACTGCAGGAATGGGCCACCTATGAAGAAAGTCTGGGTGCCGAAAAAGTATCTGGAGAATCTTCCTGTGAATGTCGTCATGACACCACAAGTGAAGAAGACAAACCCCAGACCATAGGCTTCATATGGTCCAAAGGTTTCATACAGATAGAGGACTCACCTGAGTCGCACTAACGCAAATGTTTTGCAGGGAAACCGTACTCAGGCCTATGAATACGAGCGTGTTTCATCAAACTTCCATGTTCATAAGACCCAGAACAACTCTGCTTATTCTTATGAGTACTATTCTCCACCTGCAAGACTATTTGCTAGGGCTCCAAAGCCAAAGTTCTCAGATGCTGCACTTAGACTCATTGCTTCGAAGCCACCCTTGAAGATGTGGGTGGCTAAGAAAGCTTAACTCTCTTTTGCATGGAAAGGTCTCCAGCCGAAAATCAAATGCGTCTGAAGCTATTGCTGGGGACCTTAAACATCTTGTAGGGTGCAAGATCAAATGCCCAAATGGTCTTATTATGTATTTTGTTCCTGAGTCACTTGCTACTTGCCCTATCAGTCCTAACCTCGATCTAAGCTTTAATAATCCTCTTGCTCGTCAAATGTTTATGCTTCACAATGCTCTTCATGAAGCCTATCCCCCTAATTGCACTGTAGGGTATGACACCAGCTGCTTCAGAATGGATTATTGATAGTGGATGTACTAATCACATGACTGGCAAGCGAAGTCTTCTCATGGACTCAACCTTACGTCCATCTGACAAAAGTCACATCACATTTGCTGATACTGGTAAAAGCAAGGTATTGGGTCTAGGTAGAATTGCAATCTCAAAGGATCAGCACATGGATAGAGTGATGCTTGTTGAATCCCTTGGTTTCAACTTAATGTCCGTCTCAATGCTTTGCGATTTGAACATGATTGTGATATTTGGAAAATATCGTTGCCTAGTTCTGTCGGTGCGGAACGACACCTATGGGATCACAAGGATCCATACTACGGTTGGCGGGGCGTGGGGTCGTGAGAAGAGCGGATCAAGCAGGTAGCCCACAGTTTGTTTATCCAGGTTCAGGCCGCAAGGATGCGTAAAACCCTACTCCTGCTTCGGTGGATTGTGTATTCGTGTTCTTGAGCTAGCTATGGGGCGTGAGGAGCTCCAAAAAGCTGAATCCCTCTCTTGGTCGCCTCGGGCCTCCTTTTATAGGAAAGGGGTGGCCATAGTGGCACACAGGAGGTGGAAAGGGAACAGTGATGCGAGGTTATCCCTCGCATTACATGACAAGGCGCATTTAATGCGTCCTGCTTAGGTGTCCTTGCTTTATCGGGGACGGGGGAGAGATCTGCCTCGTCCGTCGCTGCTCCTTCTTGTGTCGACACGCGCCCTGGCCAGCGGCGCCTGAGATGCCACATAGGTAGGCAGGTAGCTGAGGTGGCGTAGTGGTGGGTCTTCGCGAAGATCTGCATGCCGCCACGCAGGTGCCTGCCCAGCTGGTTGGGTCGACAGCTGCATGCATGCGGTGGTGGAGGCACAGTCGGCGTGGGCCTGATGGTGGCCCTGCGGGTGTCCTCGGCAAGGGCCTTGCCGGGGCCCCGGCAAGGGTCCTGCCGAGGCGCCTGTTGTCATCCCCGGCAAGGCGCTTGCCGGGGGCCTTGTGGTCTTCCTCGGCTGGGATCCCGCCAAGGGTTGTCGTCTCCTTAGTGCGTATCCGGTCTTGAATGTCTTCACAAAGGTCTGCATGTCGCCACGGGGATGTCTCCCGAATCCTTGCCCTTTTGGGGGCAGTGGACTCAAGGGTGATTCGCTCCGTAGGCGCGGGACGAGTCGCCGCGGTAAGGGTCTTGCCGGGGCCGCTAGAACTGTCTCCCGGCAAGGATCTTGCTGGGGGAGTCTGCTTCGTCCCCTTTGTTCTTCGTGGTCTTGGTCTTGGCGTCGTGGTTCTCTCGAGCTTCGGTCCCACCCTGGCTCACCTCCCTTGCCTTGCTTGGTGTGGTGGTGCCCGTGGCTCAGACTGCCCGTGCATAGTTATAGGGGTACAAAAAGTGTACCCCTCTTTTTGTACACCACCAGGAGCCCCCGGGCCTGGGCCACACATAAGCGCAACGCGTTGTTTGGGCTAGGCCCAAAAACGGTGCGCGGGCAGGCGGGGCGGTTTTTACCGCGGTAAGATTCTTCACGCACTGCGGTTCCCACGACTCCCGCGCGTGGCGCGGCATGGGGAGGCGCGTGTGATGTGGGCGGCATGCGTGGGGTTGGTTCCCGTAGGCATGCGTCACGTCGTAGTAAAGGGGGCGGTTCGCGCCTACCCCATAAACAGAGGGAGGCGTGGAGGCGCGGCCCATTTACTAAATGGGGCCGCGGCGCGGCCCTCGAGGCGTCCACTCCCCACGATCACGGGGCGGGGAGAGGTCGCCTCACCCGTCCCCTCGGTTCTGAACGTCCGCCACGTGTCTCCCATGCGCTTGGGGTGGCAAACGGTGGAGGCGGGAAGCCGGGCCGTCGCTGGTTGGGGCAGCGGGTCGGCCCTGGCTCCCTGCGCCTCCCGTGTCTTGATTGGCCGAGCGGGGCGGCCAAACCCCAACCCCGATCCTTTATAGAGAGCGGGGGGGGGGGGGATTGTTGGGGAACGTAGTAATTTCAAAATTTTCCTACGCACACGCAAGATCATGGTGATGCATAGCAACGAGAGGGTAGAGTGTGATCTACGTACCCTTGTAGACCGACAGCGGAAGCGTTAGCACAACGCGGTTGATGTAGTCGTACGTCTTCACGGCCCGACCGATCAAGCACCGAAACTACGGCACCTCCAAGTTTTAGCACACGTTCAGCTCGATGACGATCCCCGGACTCCAATCCAGCAAAGTGTCGGGGTAGAGTTCCGTCAGCACGACGGCGTGGTGACGATCCTGATGTACTACCGTCGTAGGGCTTCGCCTAAGCACCGCTACAATATTATCGAGGAGTATGGTGGAAGGGGGCACCGCACACGGCTAAGAAAACGATCACGAGGATCAACTTGTGTGTCTAGGGATGCCCCCTGCCCCCGTATATAAAGGATCAAGGGGAGGAGGCCGGCCGACCCTTATTGGCGCGCCAGGAGGAGTCCTCCTCCTAGTAGGAGTAGGACTCCTACTAGGAGGGGGAAGGAAGTGGGGAGGGTGAAGGAAAGGGGGGCGCCGCCCCCCCTCTCCTAGTCCAATTCGGACCAGGGGGGAGGAGGCGCGCGGCCCACCCTGGCTGCCCCTCTCTCTCTCCACTAAGGCCCATATGGCCCATTACTTCTCCCGGTAGGGTTCCGGTAACCCTCCGGCTCTCCGGTTTTCTCCGAAATCACCCGGAACACTTCCGGTGTCCGAATATAGCCGTCTAATATATCAATCTTTATGTCTCGACCATTTCGAGACTCCTCGTCATGTCCCTGATCTCATCCGGGACTCCGAACTCCTTCGGTACATCAAAACTCATAAACTCATAATATAACTGTCATTGAAACCTTAAGCGTGCGGACCCTACGGGTTCAAGAACAATGTAGACATGACCGAGACACGTCTTCGGTCAATAACCAATAGCGGAACCTGGATGCTCATATTGGCTCCTACATATTCTACGAAGATCTTTATCGGTCAGACCGCATAACAACATACGTTGTTCCCTTTGTCATCGGTATGTTACTTGCCCGAGATTCGATCATCGGTATCTCAATACCTAGTTCAATCTCGTTACCGGCAAGTCTCTTTACTCGTTTCGTAATACATCATCTCGCAACCAACTCATTAGTTGCAATGCTTGCAAGGCTTATGTGATGTGCATTACCGAGAGGGCCCAGAGATACCTCTCCGACAATCGGAGTGACAAATCCTAATCTCGAAATACGCCAACCCATCATTTACCTTTGGAGACACCTGTAGAGCTCCTTTATAATCACCCAGTTACGTTGTGACGTTTGGTAGCACACAAAGTGTTCCTCTGGCAAACGGGAGTTGCATAATCTCATAGTCATAGGAACATGTATAAGTCATGAAGAAAGCAATAGCAACATACTAAACGATCGGGTGTTAAGCTAATGGAATGGGTCATGTCAATCACATCATTCTTCTAATAATGTGATCCCGTTAATCAAATGACAACACATGTCTATGGTTAGGAAACATAACCATCTTTGATTAACGAGCTAGTCAAGTAGAGGCATACTAGTGACGTTTAGTTTGTCTATGTATTCACACAAGTATTATGTTTCTGGATAATACAATTCTAGCATGAATAATAAACATTTATCATGATATAAGGAAATAAAATAATAACATTATTATTGCCTCTAGGGCATATTTCCTTCAGTCTCCCACTTGCACTAGAGTCAATAATCTAGTTCACATTGCCATGTGATTTAACACCAATAGTTCACATCATTATGTGACCAACACTCAAAGGGTTTACTAGAGTCAATAATCTAGTTCACATCGCTATGTGATTAACACCCAAAGAGTACTAAGGTGTGATCATGTTTTGCCTGTGAGAGAAGTTTAGTCAACGGGTTTGCCATATTCAGATCCGTATGTATTTTGCAAATTTCTATGTCAACAATGCTCTGCACGGAGCTACTCTAGCTAATTGCTCCCACTTTCAATATGCATCCAGATTGAGACTTAGAATCATCTGGATCAGTGTCAAAGTTTGCATCGACGTAACCTTTTACGACGAACCTTTTGTCACCTCCATAATCGAGAAACATATCCTTATTCCACTAAGGATGATTTTGACCGCTGTCCAGTGATCTACTCCTAGATCACTATTGTACTTCCTTGACAACATGAGTGTAGGGTATACAATAGATCTGGTACACAGCATGGCATACTTTATAGAACCTATAGCTGAGGCATAGGGAATGACTTTCATTCTCTTTCTATCTTCTGCCGTGGTCGGGCTTTGAGTCTTACTCAATTTCACACCTTGTAACACAGCCAAGAACTCTTTCTTTGATTGTTCCATTTTTGAACTACTTCAAAATCTTGTCAAGGTATGTACTCATTGAAAAAACTTATCAAGCGTCTTGATCTATCTCTATAGATCTTGATGCTCAACATGTAAGCAACTTCACCGAGGTTTTCTTTGAAAAATATCCTTTCAAACACTCCTTTATGCTTTGCAGAATAATTCTACATTATTTCCGATCAACAATATGTCATTCACATATGCTTTTCAGGAATGTTGTAGTGCTCCCACTCACTTTCTTGTAAATACAGGCTTCACCGGAAGTCTGTATAAAACTATATGCTTTGATCAACTTATCAAAGCGTATATTCCAACTCCGAGATGCTTGCACCAGTCCATAGATGGATCGCTGGAGCTTGCATATTTTGTTAGTACCTTTAGGATCGACAAAACCTTTTGGTTGCATCATATACAACTCTTCTCTAATAAATCCTATTAAGGAATGCAGTTTTGTTTATCCATTTGCCAGATTTCATAAAATGCGGCAATTGCTAACATGATTCGGACAGACTTAAGCATGGATACGAGTGAGAAACTCTCATCGTAGTCAACATATTGAACTTGTCAAAAACCTTTTTGCGACAATTCTAGCTTTGTAGATAGTAACACTACTATCAGCGTCCGTCTTCCTCTTGAAAATCCATTTATTTTCAATTGCTTGCTGATCATCGGGCAAGTCAACGAAAGTCCATACTTTGTTTTTCATACATGGATCCCATCTCAGATTTCATGGCTTCAAGCCATTTTGCGGAATCTGGGCTCATCATCGCTTCCTCATAGTTCGTAGGTTCGTCATGGTCAAGTAGAATGACCTCCAGAATAACATTACCGTACCACTCTGGTGCGGATCTCACTCTGGTTAACCTACGAGATTCAGTAGTAACTTGATCTGAAGTTACATGATCATCATCATTAGCTTCCTCACTAATTGGTGTAGTAGTCACAGGAACAAATTTCTGTGATGAACTACTTTCCAATAAGGGAGAAGGTACAATTACCTTATCAAGATCTACTTTCCTCCCACTCACTTCTTTCAAGAGAAACTCCTTCTCAAGAAAGGATCCATTCTTAGCAACGAATGTCTTGCCTTCGGATCTGTGATAGAAGGTGTACCCAACATTCTCCTTTGGATATCCTATGAAGACATATTTCTCTGATTTGGGTTTGAGCTTATCAAGATGAAACCTTTTCATATAAGCATCACAACCCCAAACTTTAAGAAACGACAACTTTGGTTTCTTGCCAAACCACAGTTCAGATTGTGTCGTCTCAACGGACTTAGATGGTGTCCCTTTTTAACGTGAATGCAGCTGTCTCTAATGCATGATCCCAAAACGATATTGGTAAATCGGTAAGAAACATCATAGATTGTACTATGTCCAATAAAGTACGGTTATGACGTTCGGACACACCATTATGCTGTGGTGTTCCAGGTGGCATGAGTTTGTGAAACTATTCCACATTGTTTTAATTGAAGACCAAACTCGTAACTCAAATATTCGTCTCTGCGATCAGATCGTAGAAACTTTATTTTCTTGTCACGATGATTTTCCACTTCACTCTGAAATACTTTGAACTTTTCAGACTTATGTTTCATCAAGTAGATATACTCATATCTGCTTAAATCATCTGTGAAGGTTAGAAAATAATGATACTTGTCGCGAGTTTTAATATTCATCGGACCACATACATCAGTATGTATGATTTCCAACAAATCTGTTGCTCGCTCCATTGTTCCGGAGAACGGAGTCTTTAGTCATCTTGCCCATAAGGCATGGTTCGCAAGCACCAAGTGATTCATAATCAAGTGATTCCAAAATCCCATCAGCATGGAGTTTCTTCATGCACTTTACACCAATATGACCTAAACGGCAGTGCCACAAATAAGTTGCACTATCATTATTAACTTTGCATCTTTTGGTTTCAATATTATGAATATGTGTATCACTACGATCGAGATCCAATGAACCATTTTCATTGGGTGTGTAACCATATAAGGTTTTATTCATGTAAACGGAACAAAATTTTATTCTCTTACTTAAATGAATAACCGTATTACAATAAACATGATCAAATCATATTCATGCTCAGTGCAAACACCAAATAACACTTATTTAGGTTCAACACTAATCCCGAAAGTATAGGGAGTGTGCGATGATGATCATATCAATCTTGGAACCACTTCCAACACACATCGTCACTTCACCCTTAATTAGTCTCTATTTATTCTGCAACTCCCGTTTCTAGTTACTAATCTTAGCAACTGAACTAGTATCTAATACTGAGGGGTTGCTATAAACACTATTAAAGTACACATCAATAACATGTATATCAAATATACTTATGTTCACTTTGCCATCCTTCTTATCCGCCAATCACTTGGGGTAGTTCCGCTTCCAGTGACCAGTCCCTTTGCAGTAGAAGCACTTAGTCTTAGGCTTAGGACCAGACTTGGGCTTCTTCACTTGAGCAGCAACTTGCCTGCTGTTTTTCTTGAAGTTCCCCTTTTTCCCTTTGCCCTTTTCTTGAAACTAGTGATCTTGTCAACCATCAATACTTGATGCTCTTTCTTGATTTCTACCTTCATCGACTTCATCATCATGAAAAGCTCGGGAGTCGTTTTCGTCATCCCTTGCATACTATAGTTCATCACGAAGTTCTACTAACTTGGTGATGGTGACTAGAGAATTCTGTCAATCACTATCTTATCTGGAAGATTAACTCCCACTTGATTCAAGCGATTGTAGTACCCAGACAATCTAAGCACATGCTCACTCGTTGAGCGATTCTCCTCCATCTTTTAGCTATAGAACTTGTTGGAGACTTCATATCTCTCAACTCGGGTATTTGCTTTGAAATATTAACTTCAACTCCAGGAACATCTCATATGGTCCATGACGTTCAAAACGTCTTTGAAGTCCCGATTCTAAGCCGTTAAGCATGGTGCACTAAACTATCAAGTAGTCATCATATTTAGCTAGCCAAATGTTCATAACGTCTGCATCTGCTCCTGCAATAGGTCTGTCACCTAGCGGTGCATCAAGGACATAATTCTTCTATGAAGCAATGAGGATGAACCTCAGATCATGGATCCAATCCGCATCATTGCTACTAACATTTTTCAACACAATTTTCTCTAGGAACATATCAAAATAAACACTGGGAAGCAACAACGCGAGCTATTGATCTACAACATGATTTGCAAAATACTACTAGGACTAAGTTCATGATAAATTTAAGTTCAGTTAATCATATTACTTAAGAACTCCCACTTAGACAGACATCCCTCTAATCCTCTAAGTGATCACGTGATCCAAATCAACTAAACCATGTCCGATCATCACGTGAGATGGAGTAGTTTCATTGGTGAACATCACTATGTTGATCATATCTACTATATGATTCACGCTCGACCTTTCGGTCTCCGTGTTCCGAGGCCATATCTGTATATGCTTGGCTTGTCAAGTATAACCTGAGTATTCTGTGTGTGCAACTGTTTTGCACCCGTTGTATTTGAACGTAGAGCCTATCACACCCGATCATCACGTGGTGTCTCAGCACGAAGAACTTTCGCAACGGTGCATACTCAGGGAGAACACTTCTTGATAATTCACAGCGGTGCTATCGTCAAACTAAGCAAAATAAGATGTATAAAAGATAAACATCATATGCAATCAAAATATGTGACATGATATGGCCATCATCATCTTGCGCCTTTGATCTCCATCTCCAAAGTACTGTCATGATCTCTATCGTCACCGGCATGACACCATGATCTCCATCATCTAGATCTATATCAATGTGTCGTCACGTGGTCGTCTCGCCAACAATTGCTCTTGCAACTATTGCAATCGCATAGCGATAAAGTAAAGCAATTATTGGGCGCTTGCATCTTATGCAATAGAGAGACAACCATAAGGATTTTGCCAGTTGCTGATAACTTCAACAAAACATGATCATCTCATACAACAACTTATATCTCATCACGTCTTGACCATATCACATCACAACATGCCCTGCAAAAACAAGTTAGACGTCCTCTACTTTGTTGTTGCAAGTTTTACGTGGCTACTACGGGCTTAGCAAGAACCAATCTTACCTACGCATCAAAACCACAACGATAGTTTGTCAAGTTGGTGTTGTTTTAACCTTCGCAAGGACCGGGCATAGCCACACTCGGTTCAACTAAAGTTGGAGAAACTGCCCTACGGAAGATGAAAAAGGCGAGGACTGAAATGAGAAAGGAAGGAGTTCGGCAAGACGACTTCGGTTCACACGCGCCAGCCACCTGTGTGCAAAGCACGTCGGTAGAACCAGTCTCGCATAAGCGTGCGCGTAATGTCGGTCTGGGCCGCTTCATCCAACAATACCGCCGAACCAAAGTATGACATGCTGGTAAGCAGTATGACTTATATCGCCCACAACTCACTTGTGTTCTACTCGTGCATATAACATCAACACATAAAACCTAGGCTCGGATGCCACTGTTGGGGAACGTAGTAATTTCAAAATTTTCCTACGCACACGCAAGATCATGGTGATGCATAGCAACGAGAGGGGAGAGTGTGATCTACGTACCCTTGTAGACCGATAGCGGAAGCGTTAGCACAACGCGGTTGATGTAGTCGTACGTCTACACGGCCCAACCGATCAAGCACCGAAACTACGGCACCTCCGAGTTTTAGCACACGTTCAGCTCGATGGCGATCCCCGGACTCCGATCCAGCAAAGTGTCGGGGTAGAGTTCCATCAGCACGACGGTGTGGTGACGATCTTGATGTACTACCGTCGCAGGGCTTCGCCTAAGCACCGCTACAATATCATCGAGGAGTGTGGTGGAAGGGGGCACAGCACACGGCTAAGAAAACGATCACGAGGATCAACTTGTGTGTCTAGGGGTGCCCCCTGCCCCCGTATATAAATGAGCAAGGGGAGGAGGCCGGCCGGCCCTTATTGGCACGCCAGGAGGAGTCCTCCTCCTAGTAGGAGTAGGACTCCTACTAGGAGGGGGAAGGAAGTGGGAGGGAGAAGGAAAGGGGGGCGCCGCCCCCCCTCTCCTAGTCCAATTCGGACCAGGGGGGAGGAGGCGCGCGGCCCACCCTGGCTGCCCCTCTCTCTCCACTAAGGCCCATATGGCCCATTACTTCTCCCGGTAGGGTTCCGGTAACCCTCCGGCTCTCCGGTTTTCTCCGAAATCACCCGGAACACTTCCGGTGTCCGAATATAGCCGTCTAATATATCAATCTTTATGTCTCGACCATTTCGAGACTCCTCGTCATGTCCCTGATCTCATCCGGGACTCCGAACTCCTTCGGTACATCAAAACTCATAAACTCATAATATAACTGTCATTGAAACCTTAAGCGTGCGGACCCTACGGGTTCGAGAACAATGTAGACATGACCGAGACACATCTCCGGTTAATAAACAATAGCGGAACCTGGATGCTCATATTGGCTCCTACATATTCTACGAAGATCTTTATCGGTCAGACCGCATAACAACATACGTTGTTCCCTTTGTCATCGGTATGTTACTTGCCCGAGATTCGATCGTCGATATCTCAATACCTAGTTCAATCTCGTTACCGGCAAGTCTCTTTACTCGTTTCGTAATACATCATCTCACAACCAACTCATTAGTTGCAATGCTTGCAAGGCTTATGTGATGTGCATTACCGAGAGGGCCCAGAGATACCTCTCCGACAATCAGAGTGACAAATCCTAATATGGAAATACGCCAACCCAACATTTACCTTTGGAGACACCTGTAGATCTCCTTTATAATCACCCAGTTACGTTGTGACGTTTGGTAGCACACAAAGTGTTCCTCTGGCAAACGGGAGTTGCATAATCTCATTGTCATAGGAACATGTATAAGTCATGAAGAAAGCAATAGCAACAAACTAAACGATCGGGTGCTAAGCTAATGGAATGGGTCATGTCAATCACATCATTCTTCTAATAATGTGATCCCGTTAATCAAATGACAACACATGTCTATGGTCAGGAAACATAACCATCTTTGATTAATGAGCTAGTCAAGTAGAGGCATACTAGTGACGTTTAGTTTGTCTATGTATTCACACAAGTATTATGTTTCTGGATAATACAATTCTAGCATGAATAATAAACATTTATCATGATATAAGGAAATAAAATAATAACATTATTATTGCCTCTAGGGCATATTTCCTTCAGGGATGGCGTCCCGCATTCCTTCATATTCTTCTTCCTTCAACTTCTGCTCCTCCCTTCCATCCGTCATGGAGAGAGGGAATCCCGGTCCTTCAACAGTGGCGGCAAGGGTCGCCGCTCGACAACGCAGCCCTCCTTCTCCTGCGCCTGCTGTGGCAGAGCCAGCCACAAGGGGAAGGGGGAGGGGGCGAGGCCGTGGGCGAGGCTGGGGCGCTCGGGGAAGAGGAGGACGGGGTGGCGCGCCGGCCTCGCCTCCGCCAGCAGCTCCTCCTCCAATGGAGGGCCACGTTGGGGATGACCCTTGTGAGTTCTTCGTCTGGCTGCGCCGGTTTCCGCGCCGTCGCCTTCGTCTCCCGACTCCATTTGCGTGGGAGATGGAGCTGGACCCACCGGAGTCGTTGTGGCTGCACATGAGGGGCTGCGGGATCAGTGGCACGCGGGCCCGTGTCGACTTCCTCGCCCCTCACGTGATGTATCTTTGTTGAGGATGTAAGACGTTTGCGCATATCCACCGCTTGACGGAGGGGCTCACTCTCCATTTTAAGCTGATGGAGGGTGGCCTTCTCTCCGTCAAGGTCTTCGGGTGCTTTGGGACTTGTGCAAGGTGCTGCGTGGAGAGCTCTTATGATAGCGAAGACTCCTCCTCGGGCGGGAGTGACGAGGAGGACAGCAGCAGCGATGACGAGGGTAGTAGGCGGAAGGATGACGGGTCCGATTAGGTCTCGGGTGCCGCTCCGTGCGGCACCGACGACCCCATCATCCGCGTCGCCGGCTCCCTGAACTTCTCGGGGTCGTCTCCTTGGGCGTCCGGCGTTGGGAGGCTGCGGAAGAGGAAGAGGGCGGGCGGCAAGGCCGTCAAGTCGGAGTACGCGGGCACCGACACCTTCGACGCGCGCTGACGTCATGCCGCCTCGTCTTCGAGCTCTGCTTCCAGCGCCGCCATCACCATCCAGCCTTTGGACGGCCACCAAGATGTTTTCTTGGTGTCTTCTCCCACTCGTAGCTCGCCTAGGCGCTCCTTTTGTCCCTTTCGCCTCCTTGACCTGCCTCCTAAGGAGAGGGACAAGAAAGGGATTACGGGCACCTTATCTCTTTTTAGTTTGTAAGCCTTCGGGCCTTTGTCGAATTTAAAACTTGTAATCCCATCATTCATGTTTTTCATTCCCTATGGACTGTACCTGAGTGGAATGTTTTTAATGAAAAAGGGATGCTTGCCGGGTCATTTGTTTGTGGGTGAAACCCACGGTAAGGAATAAATCCTTGATATCTTTAAGATAAACATTTCCTTGCCCGGCAGCAGGCCTTGCCGTCTTCCCACTTCGCTCGACCTTTCTCACGCCTTTGGCGGAGGCAGGGATGAGGCGGGTTCAGGCTCCTCGTTTCATCCTTTCGCTGTCGCGGCTACGACCAAACTCGGCCCCAGGAACGAACCCTAGGGCCTAGAGTTAGGGGAGCACGGTAGCTTAGGGGAAAACGAGGTTTCACATACCTCAGTCCATAATGGAATGCATGATAACGGATGAAGAACTTATCTGAAGTTGTAGTCCCCGGCAACCCTGATTCGCCGTGGGTGAATCTTTGCTCTTGCATCTCCCGGCAATACTGGCTTGCCGGGGGCTAGATGCTGGTTTGTTCCTCTTCTTTTCCTCCCCAAGCGGTTCGGCACAGATACCCGTGTATCCTGCGAACCAAGGAAGACAAAAGAAAGACAAAGAGACGCACACTCGACCTCTAAGCTAGGGGTTAGTCGCTGCTAAGCACTATCAACCCTAACCAAGGACGAGACTCGACCTAGCATGCATGCTATAACTCAGGGCGCCAACGCTTCATTTACTTATGCTCAGGGTCTGCGCCTGGCTTTGTACAAAGGGTTACATGTGTCATCGGCAATGCTCGTACAAAAAGTGGCTTGCCGGGGGGCCCGGCAAGCCGCGCCTTACGGGTAAAACTTGCGAAGAACACCGGAACGACATCTTCGGTCTCCAGGCGGACCGCGCCGGGCCTGGTGACTCGTATTACCCGATAAGGGCCTTCCCACTTCGGTGTCAACTTGTTGGAATTTTTGGCCGATTGAACGTGCCGAAGAACAAGGTCGCCTTCCTCAAAGCTTCGGGCATGAACCTTGCGGCTATGGTAGCGGCGCAAGGCTTGCTGGTAGCGCGTTGCTCTCACAGCCGCCCAAAGACGATCTTCCTCAAGGAGCGTTGCGTCATCCTGGCGCAGTTGCTCTTGCTCAAGCTCATCATAAGCGAGTACTCGAGGTTAACCGTATATGAGTTCAGTGGGGAGAACTGCTTCTACCCCGTATACCAGGGCAAATGGTGTCTGGCCAGTGGATCGATTTGGTGTCATTCTGATTGACCAAAGAACCGTTGGCAATTCATCAATCCAGCGCCTTCCACTCTTGTGAAGCCTGTCAAAGGTCTTTGTCCTTAAGCCTCGCAGTACTTTAGCATTTGCCCTCTCAGCTTGACCATTGCTTCGTGGGTGAGCAACGGAAGCGAAACAGACTATGCTGCCGAGGTCTTGGGTATATTGCATGAAGGTCCGGCTTGTGAACTGTGTACCGTTGTCGTTGATGACCCTATTGGGTACACCAAAACGGCACACTAGTCCCTTGAAGAATTTGACGGCTGACTGAGCTGTGACCTTCCTCACAACTTCCACCTCTGGCCACTTTGTGAACTTGTCGATTGTGACGTACACGTACTCAAAGCCCCCGAGAGCGCGGGGGAAAGGGCCCAATATGTCAAGCCCCCAGACCGAGAAGGGCCGGGAGAGAGGAATGGTTTGAAGGGCTTGAGCTGGCTGATGAAGCTTCTTTGAATGGAACTGACACGCTTCACACCTGGTGACTAGTGTCGTCGCATCCTGGAGGGCGGTGGGCCAGAAGAAGCCTTGCCGAAACGCCTTGCCGGCATGGGCCCTTGACCCGATGTGGGATCCACATACGCCTCCATGTATCTCCGCCAACTGCCCCAGTCCTTCCTCTCGAGGGATACACTTCAATTTCACGCCGTTCGGCCTCTTTCTGTACATGACGTCATCGACGAACTGGTACATAGTAGAGCGACGGGCTACTTTTTCCGCTTCTTCCTGCTCCCCAGGAAGTTCCCCTGTTTGGAGGAATCGGACGGTATGTTGTGCCCATGCAGGAGCCTGGGGCTCGACGGCAAGGACTAAAGGCGTTTCCTCTGCTACAGGAGCGGCTGTGTCGACGGCAAGAGCTGGATGCTCCGCCGGAGCTAGCCGTTCCGTGGCGGGCTCAGTATCTCTGGCAACATCCTTGCCGGCGGCTCCGGGGAGCTCGGCGGGAAAGTACTTGTTGGGCCTTGATATCCTCCTCTTGTTTTGCTCTGTTGATGGATCAACGGATGGCTGAGTTAGCTGAAGCACAAAGGTACCTGGTTCCACAGGTAGCATGAGGGCAGCGCGTTTTGATAGGTAATCGGCGATACCATTCTCCGCCCGGGGAACGTATTCTGCCTGTATACCGTCAAAACGTTCTTCCAGCTTTCTCACTTCATCGACGTAGGCCTTCATCAACGGGCTCTGGTAATCCTTGTTGACTTCCTTAACGACAAGTTGTGAGTCGCCTCTGACAACGAGCTTCTTGATTCCGAGGTTCGCCGCGATCCTAAGACCGGCAAGCAGCCCTTCATACTCAGCCGTATTGTTTGTTGACACCTCCCTAGGGAAGTGCATCTGGATCACGTACTTGAGGTGCTCTCCGGTGGGCGTGACAAGCAGTACACCAGCCCCGGCACCCTGTAAGGAGAAAGCTCCATCAAAATACATGATCCAGTCACAACTTGCCTCCTTGCCGGGGAGAGTAGTCTCTTGGGCTTCTTCGTCAGGCATCGCGGTCCATTCTGCAACGAACTCTGCCAGGACTCGGCTTTGAATTGTCGAGGTACTCTCAAACTTGAGGCCAAAGCTGGACAGTTCCAGTGCCCACTCTACGATCCTTCCCGTTGCATCTAGATTGTGCAATATCCGTTGCAGAGGGAGGCGAGTGACGACAGTGATTTCGTGCGCCTGGAAGTAGTGACTCAGCTTCCTCGAGGCCATAAGAAGGCCAAAGAGCAGTTTCTGCACACCGGAGTACCTTGATCTAGCCCCCTGCAGAAGGGAGCTAACAAAGTAGACCGGGTGCTGCATCATCTTCTTCCTCGGCGGCACTCCAACCGGCTGCGTCATCTCGACATTGGTGGCATTGGGCTCCGTCGCTGCTATTGCCCCATCATCAATTTCTCTCTACGCCACTAGTGCGGTGCTGACCATCTGGTTCGTTGCCGCCAGGTACAGCAGCAATGGTTCCTGTGGCTTAGGCGCAACTAGTATTGTCGCGGAGGAGAGGTACCTCTTCAAATCTTGCAATGCTGCTTCGGCTTCTGGCGTCCACTCCATCGGGGCCGCCTTTTTCAAAATCTTGAAAAAGGGAAGGGCGCGCTCAGCGGACTTGGAAATGAACCTGCTCATGGTAGCAATGCAACCAGCAAGCCGACGCACATCCTTGACTCGCTTGGGCGCTTCAATCTACTCTATAGCCTTGATCTTGTCTGGATTGGCCTCTATCCCATGTTGTGACACAAAGAACCCGAGAAGCTTGCCAGACGGGACGCCGAAGACGCACTTCTCAGGGTTCAGCTTGAGATTGATCTTGCGTAGGTTTGCAAACGTCTCTTGTAAATCTGATATGAGGGTTGCCCTGTTCTTGGTTTTGACCACTATATCATCCATATAAGCTTCCATATTTCTATGGAGCTAGGGTTCAAAACCAATCTGGACCGCCCTTGCAAACGTCGAACCAGCACTCTTCAACCCGAAAGGCATCCGTATAAAGCAATACATACCACATGGGGTGAAGAATGTCGTTTTCTCTTCGTCTTCCCTTGTCATGGAGATCTGGTGGTAGCCGGAGTAGGCATCGAGGAATGACAACAGATCACACCCAGCCGTGGAGTCAACAATCTGGTCGATGCGCGGCAACGGGAAGGGGTCTTTGGGACAAGCCTTATTAATATCTGTGTAATCAATACACAGCCTCCACTTCCCATTTGCCTTGCGCACTACCACCGGATTGGCCAACCACGTTGGATGGAGCACTCCTCTTACCAAACCCGTTGCTTCCAGTTTCCGGATCTCCCCTGTGATGAACTCTTGTCGTTCCAAAGCTTGCTTTCTGACCTTCTGCTTGACGGGCCGCGCATGAGGACAGACAGCAAGGTGGTGCTCAATCACCTTCCTGGGAACGCCAGGGATGTCGGATGCTTGCCAGGCAAACACATCGACATTCGCCCGCAGGAAGGTGACAAGCGCGTCTTCCTATTTGTCGTCAAGGGTGGAGCTTATGGTAAAAGCTCCTCCCGTGCCGTCCTCCTTGACAGAAACCTTCTTGGTTCCCGGCGGTGTGGCCCTGGACTTCTTGTTTCTGTCGGCGGAGCTCTCTGGCACGTGCTCGACGGGAGCGCTACACTCCGAAGAGGTGCGCTTGCCGGAGTGGGTGCCTGAGGTCTCACCGGTCTTCTTCTTTTGCCTTCCCGGGGCTCCAGCGGCAGGAGCAAGCGCCTTGGCAGCGGCGGCTGCTGCAACTGCTTGTTGATAGAGTTGGTCAGCGCAAATTAGCGCATCCTTCTTGTCTGATGGGACGGTGATGATCGTCACAGGCCCCGGCATCTTTAGGGTGTTGTAGGCGTAATGTGACGCCGCCATGAACTTGGCCAGCGCTGGGCGGCCAAGGATCCCGTTGTAAGGCAAGGGGATCTTGGCAACGTCAAACACAACCCTTTTTGTCCTGTAGTTCAGATCGCTCCGAAAAGTCACGGGCAACGTGACCTTTCCCTTAGGTTGGCTTCTTCCCGGGTTGACCCCCTGAAATGTGCCCGTCTCTTCGAGGTCTTCATCAGGAATCTGCAATTTCTCGATCACGGCAGGCGAGATTAGGTTCAGACCGGCCCTGCCATCGAATAGCATCTTTGTCACCTTGAGGTTGCATATTGTTGGTGAAACCAACAATGGAAAGCACCCGACTGCAGTAGTGCGATCAGGGTGGTCCTCAGTGTCAAAAATGATAGGTGTGCTGGACCACCTCAGCGGCCTTTGGGCATCAAATGATGGTTCCGCCGCTGTAATCTCACACGCCCACTGTTTAAGATGGCGGTGAGAGGTATGCAGCGAGGCGCCGCCATCGACGCACATGGCCTCTGTAGCTTTCTGAAATCCTTGGTCACCAGACTCATCGTCCTCTTCGTGATCATCGTCTTCTGGATTTTTGTCACGGCCCCGGGTGGGCCTCTCCCGCTGTTTATCCTTGCCGCGACGGCCCGCCTGGCCGTCACGCTTCTTGCCGGACCCCTCAGCACCGTCCTGGCCTTTCTCCTTGTCCCGCCTCTCATATTCAGCCCTCTGCTTCTCAGCAAGAAGCTCAACCTGTCGGCAGTTCTGGAGATCATGGCCTTTGGTGCGATGGATCTTGCAGTATTGCTTGTCGGAGTTTCCTGGCTTCTCGGTAGCCGCCAAGGCCCGGCAGGCGACACATCCTACAATTTCCTTGCTGGGGTCATCTGCCTTGGTTTTCTTGGCGGAGCCGGAGTCGCAAGATCCCTCGACGACAAGCACAACTTTACCTTTCCGCTTCCTGTTGCGACGCCGGCCTTTCTTCGCCGGGGCGGCAGTATCCTCTTCTGAGGAGTCGGTTTCCACGCCGGCATCTTCGCCGGGGTACTTCCTTCCCTCTTCAGCCCGGGCACATTTGTCGCAAGAACATAGAGTTCTGCCACATCTTTCACCTTGTTCATTGCCAGTTCTTCGCGCATCTTGTGGTTACGCACGTTCTGATGGAACGCGCTGATGATGGCGGCAGGGTGAACATCAGGGATATTGTACTGTACCCGGCTGAACCTCTGTATATACTTGCACAGACTCTCGCCTCCCTTCTGGGGAATAACATGCAGGTCGCTTCCTTGGCCATGGGCTTGGTGACCCCCAATAAAGGCGCCCACAAACTCATGGCACAAATCCGACCAGGAGGAAATAGAGTCTACCGGCAAGTGCATCAACCACGACATGGCGTTGGGTTTAAGAGCCAATGGAAAGTAATTTGCAAGCACCTTATCGTCGCGGGCTCCGGCGGCTTCCATCGCGATGGTGTAGATGCTAAGGAACTCAGATGGGTGAGTCTTGCCGCTGTACTTTTCGCCAATGTCGGGTTTGAAGGTGCGGTGAGTGGTCCACTGGAACTTCCACAGCTCACGGGTAAAAGCCAGAAAGCCTATCTCGTAAGGTAGGCCTGCAGGGCTCTCCGGGGCCGGGTGGTTCACAGCAGGCCCTGCTCGCCTGCCTGACTGATGGCGCGCTCCGCGCCGGCGCTCGATAGTGGTTCGAGCGTCTTCATGGGCTCGTTCCCGAAGAACTTGGTGCTGATCACAGTGGGTCTGCGGGTCAGATGATGCTATGGAGATGGCGTCGCCCGTGACGTCGCGACGAGCCGGCGTCCGCGGTACCGGATGGGGAAGAGGTGAATGCACCGTGGTCGCGGCGCCGCCGGCTCTTCCGCCACTGGTCTGCGGGACTCCATCGGAGCGTCGACCCTGAGCCACCGCAACAAGGCTTCGGATAGTGGCTCTCCATTCATCGAGTTTCCCCGTAGTGGGAGGAAAATCGAGGAGCAACTGCGCGCGTGCCAGGGCCTCTACTGGCGTCGGCGGCAGCGAAACCTGCACGGATCGCGACGCGCTTCGACTTCTGACCATGTCAGAAGGAGCTCTATCACGACCCTGCGGTCGCATGCCGCTTTCGCCAGCGCCACGGCGAGTGGGCAGGTCTTCTACGTCCCGGGAGTGGCGCTCGGGGCTCTTCCCGCGGCAACGCCCGGGGTCTTCGGCGTGATTACGCCATTCGTCGCACGCTGCCTGGGAGGAGCGCGCTGTTGGCGCCGGCGTGGGAGTCTTGGAGGCCCTCGCGTCGCCTTCGGGCAGGGCGGCGACGACCTTGGAAGGCCCCGCTCCACCCGCGAATGACTTGGCTCCGCCTTTGGATTTGGCGACGTGTGGCCCGTTACCAGGCACATGAACGTCGCCGCCTCCCAAACTCCAGCTGCTGGGATGGTGTTGGTGTTCGCGAGCAACGCCCCGGGTCCTCTCTGCGACCGGTCCGCTGCTCGCCCGCGTTGGGACGGGCTTTCCGGCTTCCGACTGGCCAGCTGCCACCGTCGTCTTCTTCTTGGGCGCCATAATGATGAAGAAGCGCCGAACTAACTGCTAAAGCCGATTCTCACAACTGCGCCCCCTACCTGGCGCGCCAGAGATGTCGGTGCGGAACGACACCTATGGGATCACAAGGATCCCTACTACGGTTGGCGGGGCGCGGGGTCGTGAGAAGAGCGGATCAAGCAGGTAGCCCACAGTTCGTTTATCCAGGTTCGGGCCGCAAGGATGCGTAAAACCCTACTCCTGCTTTGGTGGATTGTGTATTCGTGTTCTTGAGCTAGCTATGGGGCGTGAGGAGCTCCAAAAAGCCGAATCCCTCTCCTGGTCGCCTCGGGCCTCCTTTTATAGGAAAAGGGGTGGCCACAGTGGCACACAGGAGGTGGAAAGGGAACAGTGATGCGAGGTTATCCGTCGCATTACATGACAAGGCGCATTTAATGCGTCCTGCTTAGGTGTCCTTGCTTTATCGGGGACGGGGGAGAGATCTGCCTCGTCCGTCGCCGCTCCTTCTTGTGTCGACATGCGCCCTGGCCAGCGGCGCCTGAGATGCCACGTAGGTAGGCAGGTAGCTGAGGTGGCGCAGTGGTGGGTCTTCATGAAGATCTGCATGCCGCCATGCAGGTGCCTGCCCAGCTGGTTGGGTCGGCAGCTGCATGCATGCGGTGGTGGAGGCTCAGTCGGCGTGGGCCTGATGGTGGCCCTACGGGTGTCCTCGGCAAGGGCCTTGCCGGGGCCCCGGCAAGGGTCTTGCCGAGGCGCCTACTGTCATCCCCGGCAAGGCGCCTGCCGGGGGCCTTGTGGTCTTCCTCGACTGGGATCCCGCCAAGGGTTGTCATCTCCTTAGTGCGTATCCGGTCTTGAATGTCTTCACAAAGGTCTGCATGTCACCACGGGGATGTCTCCCGAATCCTTGCCCTTTGGGGCCAGTGGACTCAAGGGTGATTCGCTCCGTAGGCGCGGGACGAGTCGCCGCGGTAAGGGTCTTGCCGGGGCCGCTAGAACTGTCTCCCGGCAAGGATCTTGCCGGGGAGTCCGCTTCGTCCCCTTTGTTCTTCGTGGTCTTGGTCTTGGCGTCGTGGTTCTCTCGAGCTTCGGTCCCACCCTGGCTCACCTCCCTTGCCTTGCTTGGTGTGGTGGTGCCCGTGGCTCAGACTGCCCGTGCACAGTTATAGGGGTACAAAAAGTGTACCCCTCTTTTTGTACACCGACAAGTTCTAATGGAATCTGACAAGTCTCTAGTCTTTGAAGGGTATCAGAAAGATGATTTGTACATGGTAGATTTCTCAGCAGGACCGCAGATTGTCGTATGTCTTCTTGCAAAAGCTTCTGAATGTTGGCTCTGGCATCGGAGGCTAGGGCATGCTGACATGAGGAACTTGCACACTCTTGCAAAGAAGAAGCACGTCATAGGCATCGAGGGTGTCAAGTTCAAGAAGGATAACTTATGTGGTGCCTGCGAAGCTGGAAAGATGACGAGGGCCAAGCATCCCTCAAAGATAATCATGACAACGACTCAACCCTTCGAACTGCTACACATGGACCTCTTCGGCCCTACTCACTACTCAACCCTTACTACTACTGCTTGTCTCCATGGCTTCGTCATTGTTGATGATTATTCAAGATATACATGGGTGCATATAATCCTCTACAAGACTGAAGTGCAAGATGTCTTCAGACGCTTCGCCAATCGAGCCATGAACAACTATGACATCAAGATCAAGCACATCCGAAGTGATAATGGCACTGAATTCAAGAACACCGGCCTCGACACTTATCTTGATACATTGGGCATCACTCATGAGTTCTCAGCTTCGTACACACCGCAGCAGAATGGCATCGTGGAACGCAAGAACAGAACACTCATTGAGATGGCTCGGACGATGCTCGATGAATACAAGACTCCAAGGAAGTTCTGGCCTGAAGCTATTGATACTGCATGCCATGTCATCAACCGTGTTTATCTTCACAAGCTTCTGAAGAAAACATCCTATGAACTCCTCACTGGTAAGAAGCCAAACACCAGTTTCTTCAGAGTATTTGGTGCCAGGTGCTGGATCAAGGATCCACATCACACTTCAAAATTTGCACCGAAAGCACATGAAGGTTTTATGCTTGCTTACGGAAAGGATTCGCGCTCCTACAGAGTCTTCCACCTATTTCACTATAAAGTGGTTGAAACTATGGATGTGCGGTTCGATGAGACTAACTGCTCGCAAAGGGAGCACCTGCCAAATGTGCTAGATGAAATTCCACCCATTGAATCCATCAAGCTTATGGGAACTGGAGAAATCATACCGTCCGAAGTACAGCCTGAAGAGGAACTTATCATCTCTGCACCTGATCAACCTGAAGACAATGCTCAGCCTGAAGACAATCCTTCAAACGATGACAATGATCAGCAAGAGCAAAATCTTCGTCCAGTTCAATCTCGTGTTGCAAATGAAGTACAGATTGAGAAGATAATCGATAGCATCAATGCACCTGGTCCACTCACTCGTTCAAGGGAAACACAACTAGCAAATTTCTGTGGGAACTTTGCATTCGTCTCAATATCTGAACCCAAGAAAGTTGATGAAGCCTTCAAGGAACCTGAATGGATTCAAGCCATGCAAGAAGAGCTTCAACAGTTTGAGATGAATAATGTATGGGAACTGGTCAAGCATCATGATCCTCGTAAACACAATATCATAGGCACTAAATGGATATATCGCAACAAGCAAGATGAGCATGGTCAAGTTGTCAGAAACAAGGCTCATCTCGTTGCTCATGGATACACTCAAGTTGAAGGAATTGACTTCGATGAAACATTTGCTCCTGTGGCTAGGCTTGAAGCTATACGCATACTGCTAGCCTATGCAAATCATCATAACATCCTTCTGTATCAAATGGATGTGAAGAGTGCTTTTCTCAATGGCAAGATTGGAGAAGTGTATGTTGCACAACCGCCTGGCTTTGAAGATCCAAAACATCTTGACATGGTTTACAAGCTCAACAAGGCAATGTATGGCCTCAAACAAGCCCCTCGTGCTTGGTATGACACACTCAAAGACTTCCTGAAGAGCAAAGGCTTCAAACCTGGTTCCTTGGATCCCACTCTCTTCACGAAGACATATGATGGTGAACTATTTGTGTGTCAAATATATGTGGATGACATTATCTTCGGCTGCACTAACCAGAAATACAATGATGAGTTTGGATACATGATGCAAGAGCAATATCAGATTTCCATGATGGGTGAGCTGAAGTTCTTCCTTGGTCTTCAAATACGGCAGCAACGCAACGGCATCTTCATATCTCAAGAGAAATACCTCAAAGATTGCCTGAAGAAGTTTGGAATGCAAGACTGCAAGGGTTATACGATGCCAATGCCTACCAAGAGTCATCTGGATTCTGACGCCAATGGTAAAGAGTTCGATCAAAAGGTATACCACTCCATGATTGGTTCTTTTCTTTATTTATGTGCATCTAGGCTAGATATCATGCTTAGTGTTTGCATGTGTGCCCGATTCCAAGAGGCACCAAAGGAATCGCATCACTTAGCTGTGAAGCGAATTCTTCGATATTTGGCTTACACCCCAACACTAGGATTATGGTATCCAAAGGGCTCAGAGTTTGATCTAGTTGGATTCTCTGATGCTGATTATGCTAGTGACAAGGTGGATCGCAAGTCTACATCAGGCACATGTCACTTTATGGGACGATCACTTGTGTCTTGGTCTTCAAAGAAGCAGAACTGTGTATCTCTCTCCACTGCTGAATCTGAATACATTGTTGCTGGATCTTGCTGCGCTCAGCTTCTATGGATGAAGCAAACACTCATAGACTATGGCATTCATCTCAAGCAAGTGCCACTCTACTGCGACAGTGAAAGCGCCATCAAGATCGCCAACTACACAGTTCAGCACTCGAAGACAAAGCACATTCAGATTCATCATCACTTTCTTAGAGATCATGTCATGAAGGAAGATATTGATATCATTCACGTCAGCACTGAAGAGCAACTGGCTGATATCTTCACAAAGCCCTTGGATGAGAAAAGGTTTTGCAAGTTGCGGTGTGAGCTAAATATCTTGGAATCCTCAAATGTCCTGTGATCATGCACACATCCTAACATTTATGCATGTTGATGACTTAGATGTGCAAACACACGAAGTAACGTATATCTTCAACTAATGAAGACTTACACTCTAAGTGTGAATACATTAACGCGGAAATTGACTTTGGAGCGCCATGATAATTGTGTGCCGTGTCTGGTTCTAATACTTCCTATACGGTGGGTAACGTCACCACCAAAATTTTGTTTAGAATAATTTCTATTGGCGTTACATTTGCAAAGTCTTCGCATTTGGTTTGTCTTCAATGTTAACATGGCTTCATGTTTATCTTCAATATTTTGATTTGGTTTCTGTCCTCTACAGCATTCACTTATAGCTATGTCTTCTAGTTGAATCTGTTGAACTAAGTGAATGTGATCGGACCCTAACCTTTCTATGCTCCCGTCTCAAATCTATTTATCCAAATCATATGCATTCTATTGAAACTGTCGAATGTCTTCTCTGCGCGCTTGTCAGCAGAAGATACAGAGACAAACATTAATCTGTTTTCAATGCTCAATCCTTTTTACCTGAAACCCGGAGAAGCGGGAACGACCATCCGACAATCCAGGCGTACGTGGGAACGTGGAACAACCTCTGATGTGTTGCATGATCGCCACGTGTCCTTCAGATGTGAACCGCCAGGGGCACCTGCGTAATAACGTTGTGCCGTCCCTGTCCCTATAAATACACACCTCACCCCAGTCATTATCTCTTCTTCCACTTCTCTCTCTCACACAAACCCTAGCGCCACCGCTAGCCCTCGACGACGCCGGCGACGAAGCGCTTAGCTGCCGCGACCTCACCGACGCCGTCCTCACGCCGGCCGCGGACATCGTCTTCTCCGTCGTCGCTGTAGGTGTCCTCCGTCACCAAGTTAGGGCACAGAAGATTGAACTGATCGGCCTCATCTCCTACTCTGTCTAGCAGTTCCTCGAGTGGTAAATAAAAACTCTTTTTACAGTCTTTTTGATCTGATAGATTCATCCTTTTCAACCACAAGTGGTTTCTGTTCCTACAAAGTTGGATATATCCTGTTCTGCATCTCATAGCATGCCTAGTATGTTCACTTATGCTTCACAAAGTAGTTAGATTCCTCACTTGTACTTATTCGTGGATTCGTACAAATCTGGAACCAACTCTCTACATATGAGTGGACGTCTTCGCACTATGAGGTCAATGTCTTCTAAACTGATTTATCTTCAAAATCTTCTAAGAATGCATATGACCTCTTCCCCTTCCCTCGCATCTCTAATGCTGTCACAGGTACATGTCCGTGGGAGAATCCCTTGGTTCTCATAGTCTGCATTCATTTGCAGAGTTCTTACAGCATCACATAACTTCTCCTGAAGCCAGTTCCCGTCTGACCAGTAGACGGAAGACTTTGACAGTGTTGAAGCCTTTCAGTCTAAACTTCATGGCAACAGAAAAATCAGTCAGGAAGGGCGGCAGACAGCGCCGTGAAAACACTGCTAAGGGCCTGCCACCGGATCTCTATGAGTTATACAAGTCAGATCCAGAAGAGACCTATGGAGAACGCAAGAACCGAATCCAATGGATTCGAAGACATTGGGCAGAGGAATGGTTCAAGTACAGATTCGTCACCGACGAATATGCTGAGAAGAATGCCATCAAGGGCCCCTGGGGACTTATTATATACAAAGGTCTTCAGCCCAAGTCGAAGTCCGAAGCTATTGCTCAAGGCTTCTACCCCTGCATGATTCGTGGACCTCAGCCTGCTAATGCCAACCCATCCTCTCTGTTATGGTGTCGTGAAGATAATCTCTTCAAGCGCAACTATCAGTTTGCAAAGAACTCGGCCAAGGAAAACAAGAAGTCTGTGGGGTTAGACTTCAACCCAGGCCCCTCTGCGCCACGTGCTGACGGCACACATGAAGCTGAACCCAATCTTGTTGGGCCCTTCTACAACTTAGAAGGTCTCATCACTCATATAATGGTTCAAGGGGCAGACGTGGATCAACCTGCAGATGACGCTGATTCTAACGAAGCGCCTGCACCACCGAAGCATGTGAAGCAAAAGAAACCAAAGGCTTCAAAGCCCTCCTATGCACCAAAGGTCTCACGTGAGAAGCCTCTGGCCGCTGCACCTCCTGAAACCAGTGTGCAGTCTGAAGATATCTCTCGCATCTCCAAGTCTGACAAATTGAAAAAGCCCATGCAACCAACTGATCAAGAATTGACCCCTGCTGTTGTTTTGAGAAACGAGAATGACGCCATTGATCTGTCTAGCGACGACGATCTTGGCGATGATGCTCTTGAGCGATTGATAACAAGCAAGCAAGAGGCGGAAATCTTCAATGATCTTCCCCTCTTTGATGTGGAGATTCTGTACAAGTTTATTGATGAGTGGTTTGACAGCCCAGACCTCAATTTTGATGATTTTCAGCTCCCAATTGGCCTCAGCGTCTCCTTCCACGGAGCCATTGCTCCTGAGCTGGCTCTCGTCCAGAAGATTGTTGAGCTGAAGCACAAGATTGACTATGAAAAGGCTCAATTCAAGAAGCACATGGCCAAGCTCAATGTTGAAGACATTCAAAACTTCAAGGTCATGCAGCATGAGCTCAAGGAGGCGTTTCACAAGAAACGTGAAGAAGCAAGAGGTTCTCGTGACCACATGAAGAATCTCGCTGCCAAATGTGTTCAAGGCTACAATGAAGCTGAAAAGCGCAAGGCTTTGGGGCGACCATGCATCGACCCCAGAATGGCTGCCAAGAAGAAGAAGCCAGTTGTGGCCGAACTAGAAGCATCAAGGCAGGAAGAACCTCGCGTTGTCTTCCCGGCCAGCATGACAGGCTCGAAGCCTAAGGTCCCCACAGTAGCTTTGGAGTTCAAGAAAACTAGAGCAGCTGAAGCCGAAGCCAGAAAGCGCAAGAGCAAAGCCACCACTGATGATGCTCCACCAACCAAGAAAAGAAAAACAAAGAAGAGAGACCGGGTTGCTTCCACAGAGCCCCTTGTCGTCGAACCAATTTCTGTTGCTCGTCCTCCCTCTGCACACCAAGAACGTCGTTTGGTAGTTCATGAGCCTGCTTCCATAGAGGCTCCTGAAGCTGAAGAGAATCCAGTTGTTGACCCCACCGCAGCTGAAGTCATTGGTCATCAAGACAATGTTGAAGATGATGAAGTCCTTCCTCAGACCAAGCACAATTTGGTATCATCGCCTGTTCTCACGAACAGCGAACTCATCAGCATTGGTCGTCCATTGACGCCAATTGCTCAGGATGACTCATGGGCTGATCACCCTCAAGAATCACCTCGTGATGAAGAAACACCAGTTACTCCCCCACCACAGGTCACCACTCCGGTGATTGACAATGAAGACCTTGATGCCCAACCAACTCCATCTCCACAGGCGTCGCCAGCGTTTCGCAGGCTTCGCAAAGGACCAAGGCCACAGGTCACATTGTCAAGTGCTCCAGAAGGAGAAGAGTGCCAATCCATTTCACGCGAAGTATTTCCTGAAGCCTCTCCTACTACGAACATCCCTGAATCTGAAGCCAAAACGGCTGAAGATATTCCGGCTGCATTAGCCGATGACCAAGAAGAAGAACCAAGAGATGAAGAAAGAGTTGCTACACCCCCGTCCAACCCTGACGTTGTTCTCGAGGAGAATGTGTCCGACCCTCCATCTCCTGAAGTGGAGGTTACCAATACTGAAGCCAATGACGTTGTCATGGCTGAAGCTAATGTGGCGCCTGAAGCTAATGTGGTGCCAGATGTCACTGCACCTAAAGCCAATGCTGCACCTGATGCAAATCTGCAGCTTGAAGCCAATGCCTCTGCTCCTGTAGCACCTCCCAGACCACACACCTTCGAGCAAGCATATGATCGTGGTCAGCTTGTGACCATTCGCTGGCCAATTCTGGTTCCTCCGCCTACTCCCAAACCTCAATTTGACTATCATGTGGAGCACAGGCCTTAGGTCCAGAAGCCAAAGCCAAGGCTACCACGGTTTCTAGGTACAGCAATGTCATCAGGATCGTTTAATCTGAATGGATTCAAGGCACACAACACATTCTTCGACAGTGACAAGAACCCCTACACAAGGCCAAGAATCTCCTCGGATCGATTCTGGAGTTATCAGCAACGCAGCTACTATTCTTGCAACTTATACAATCAGGGGCGCATTTTCCCTCATATGCGTCTAAACTGCGAAGCCATTACTGGATTGCCTTGCCTTGAAGAAGCTCTTGACTGCTTCCGTGATGCGGGTCTGCTCAACTTTGTGACTGCCAAGGAACACTGGAATGAAGAACTTCTACTTCAATTCTATGCTACCCTCCACATTCGTGGATACAAAAGGGATCCAAAGACTTGGATCCTTGAGTGGATGATGGGCGATGTCCATTGTCGGTGTCAAAACCGGCGGATCTCGGGTAGGGGGTCCCGAACTGTGCGTCTAGGCCAGATGGTAATAGGAGGCAAGGGACACGAAGTTTTACCCAGGTTCGGGCCCTCTCGATGGAGGTAAAACCCTACGTCCTACTTGATTAATATTGATGATATGGGTAGTACAAGAGTAGATCTACCACGAGATCGGAGAGGCTAAACCCTAGAAGCTAGCCTATGGTATGATTGTTGTTCTGTATGTTGTCCTACGGACTAAAACCCTCCGGTTTATATAGACACCAGAGAGGGTTAGGGTTACACAAAGTCGGTTACAATGGTAGGAGATCTGCATATCCGTATCGCCAAGCTTGCCTTCCACGCCAAGGAAAGTCCCTTCCGGACACGGGACGAAGTCTTCAATCTAGTATCTTCATAGTCCAGTAGTCCGGCTAAAGGTATAGTCCGGCCATCCGGACACCCCCTAATCCAGGACTCCCTCAGTAGCCCCTGAACCAGGCTTCAAAGACGACGAGTTTGGCACGCAGATTGTCTTCGGCATTGCAAGGCGGGTTCCTCCTCCAAGTACTTCATAGAAGATTTTGAACACAAAGATAGTGTCCGGCTCTGCAAAATAAGTTTCCACATATTGCCATAGAGAGAATAATATTTACACAAATCTAATCTGCTGACTTATTCCATAGTGTGACAAACCACGGCCAAGCCTTTATCTGAGTCGTTTCATTATCCCACCTCAGCACGTCATGCGAGGCGGTTTCCTTGGCACGTCTAGTTAAAGCAGAGATCGTGTCCCCTTATTCCGGGATTCTCATCAATACGGGCGTGGGTAACCCAACCGTGCCATTGATTACGGCGCTTGGAGATAAGCGAGTTTTACCAGGCTGGTGGGGACACGTAGTTGCGTCCACCCATATAAGGGGATAAGGATCCACCTTTTCACCTACGCCTTCTTCCTCCCTTGCTTATCCATTCTCGCGCACTCGAGCTCCAGCGCCCAAGTCCGCACTCCCCACCTCAACCTTCTCCAGCCATGTCCGGAGCGGGAGGCAAGTGGATGGTCTCCTCCGTCACGGAGGGACACATCAAAAAACTGAGGAAGGCCAGATACTTGTCTAACGACATTACATACCGGCTTCCCGAAAAGGGGCAGCTCATCCCCACCCCTAGGCCCCATGAGAGGGAGGTGTTCCTCCCCCATTTCCTCCGCGGACTGGGCTTCCCTCTTCACCCATTTGTCCGGGGGCTCATGTTCTACTATGGCCTGGATTTCCACGATCTGGCCCCGAACTTTGTCCTCAACATCTTGATGTTTATCGTTATGTGCGAGGCTTTCCTCCGCATCCGCCCCCATTTCGGCCTATGGCTCAAGACTTTCAATGTCAAGCCGAAGGTGGTGCGCGGCAACCAAGCGGAGTGCGGCGGCGCCATGGTGGGTAAGATGGCCAACGTCTTATGGCTCGAGGGCTCCTTTGTGGAGACCCTGAAGGGGTGGCAATCGGGGTGGTTTTACATCACCGAGTCGCACGACCCCGAATGGGTCGCACCCCCCGAGTTTCGATCCAGACCCCCTACGCGGCTCACCTCCTGGAAGGAGACGGGCCTGTCGTGGGGTAAAAAAGGAGAGCTGACCGGACTCCAAACATGCGTCCAAACCCTGCTAGACAAGAAGCTCAAACTTGTCAACGTAGTCCAGGTTTGCTCATCTGCCTGATCCTCCCGTGTCAACAACAGGCTTTCAACCTGTGGGAGTTCGACCCGGTGCGGCACCGAACTCTGAACAGGCTCTTCGACATGACATACGAAGATGCCTGGAAGGTGCTTTTCAAGGGCGCCGAGGCCCCTGCATCCGCTACCGAGGATTGCGGATTCAGTACACAGCGCCATGCTCATGCGGTAAGCTGTTTTTTTCGTTTTACAGGGTATCCGTTTTTCATGGTTTGACCCCATGCGGGATCTAAGCTCCCTTACCTTTGACAGGATTGGCAGGTGACGTCCAGATAGATCAACTGTCCGGCTCCTTTGCCCGAAGGCCCAGCGGATGCTCGCCTGGCGAAGCTGCTGGTTCTAGCACCCTATGTGGTGCCGGAGAAGAAGGCCGCGAAAAAGGCCACGGGGACTCGAAAGAGTGCCCGGTGCCAGGAGGTGTCGGATCCATCATCCGACGGTTCCGAGGCGCATTCCTCCCATGAAGACGAGGAGGAATAAGAAGAGACCTCTCCCCCTCCAGCGGGAGGAGAGAAGAAAAGGAAGGCTGCCCTCTCTGGGGAGGCCAGAGGGTCCAAGAAGGGGAAAACCCTTCCTCTGGACTAATCCATCGACGCCGACGACGGCGGGGAGGAGTGGCCGCCCAGGGCCAAGCCCCTGGCAAAATCGTAAGTATTCGGATACCATAGTAATTCATAGTATTCGTTTATTGCACAGCTTTCCCTTATGTCGAATATGTTTATGCAGCCCACCCAAAGATCGGCTCGACGCGTCGTCGAGCGGCTCACTGGACTCGTCGGATGTGAACTCACTTCCGACGGCTTCCTCCCCCCGCCCTACGGACGACACCGAAGTGTTGTCCCAACAGGTTCCAAGCCGGGAGGAGGTGGTCCTGGAGGCGCCGCAAGGCGACCTCCTGGACTCCATGAGTAAAGGGGATGAAACCCCCCAGGGCTCCAAGTCCGGCTCTAGGCCGGACACCGCTCCGGAACCTTCAAAGGTCCGGCGGGGGACCTCCTTCTAAGAGGAGCAAGCCCACCGTGCCGGTAACCCCCGTCCAACCGGAGGCGCCGGACAATCTGTTGGAGGCGCTCCAAGGCACCTCCATCGACGAGGAGCACCGCACCATTGTGAGTGCGGTGGTCCAGAAGGTTCAGTCCGCCAAGAGCGGACTGACTGAAGCTTGTACTAGCCTTTTAACAGGCTTTGAGGTAAGTAAAGAATGTGTAAATAATATTACCGCGTAGACAGTAGCCCCTGATGCTCTGTTTGGCATTCGTGAAGAAAAGCCGAATAGAGGATCAAAGAAAATTCGCAGGAGTCTAACAAAAAGGAGTCAATATGCGTATGCAGGCTTCTCTGCTTGCGTCCGCCGCACTGACTGCGGAAGTGGACACGCTAAAGCAGAACCTCGAGTGGTCCGAGCAAGAGCTCGGGCGTGCCAAGAAGCATCTCAAGGACAATGAAGGTAAGAAATACCTTGTTTAAATATATATAAAAAGGTGCAATTGCAAAAAATGACAGGATTATCGTGGCTATTGTAGGGGCCACGTCTGAGGTGGCGACCCTTAAGCAAGCGCTGGTCGAGGCCGAGAAGAGGGCGGCCACGGAGCGCACCGAGCGGGAGAAGTATGAGGCCGAGGTTGGCAAGGTACGGCAAGAGCTCTAGGCTCTCATGGAAAAACATGAGAGTTTGGAGCTTGACTCAAAGACGCGAGCTTCCGAGCTCGCGGTGGCTATTGAAAATGCCAAGTCTGCCAAGGCCGAATCCCAGAAGACCCTCCAGGAGTTGGATGAGGTGAAGAAGATAGCGGCGGGTAAGGCATTCTTTATGCAAAGCAAACACATAAACGTGAGTTACTTGTTACTTACCCGAATCCGGAGCTCTCCAGGAGCGTTCGCAGATCGTCCCTGGAGTGTGTCCGATGCCGCCGCATTCTATCGAGCCGAGGAGGGCAGCTCGACAGAGAAGGTGTTCTGGTCTCAGTATGCTGAGGCCAGACACCCCGTGCCCCTAAGCGACCAGCTGAAGCAACTGGTCGAGCTCCACAAGGCGGCCGAACAGGCCATGAAGGGCCTCATAGTTCGGTTGTGGCCTGGAGGGGCTCTTCCTGGGAGCTATTTCGGGCTGGTGCGGCGGCTGGTGGAGGCCTGTCCAAGGCTCGAAATCATCAAGCGCTCCGTCTATATTGAAGGTGCTCGTAGGGCCCTTGCCCGTGCTAAGGTGCACTGGGGCAAGCTGGATGCTGAGAAGCTTGTGAAGGACGGGCCACCGCCGGGGAAAGAGCATCGCAAGCCCGAGAATTATTATAAGGATGTTCTGAAGGGTGCCTGCCTTGTGGCGGATGAATGTTCTAGGGATGTAATTTTTGAGTGAAACTTGCTCATTTTGTCCTGTGCGCTGAAAACTTGTTCATATGCGCTAAGCAATGCTGTTTGGAATTTAAAATATTACCTTCTGTGCGGCTGTTTATCAATTCTGAGAGATGGCAAGTCATCGGCTTCTGCCCCCGTGCCGCTAGTGCTGGGGTGTTCGGGGATAAACCTGAGCGCTCTTTTTCCCATGTTTGGGTCCTTTGAGGGAGGCGCTCAGCCTAACGAACAAGGCAATCGGACTATAATGCGTGAACACTCTCACTTAGCCATAGAATTCTATAATTTTAAATTTCGGCGAAGCCCCTGGTATTC
This sequence comes from Triticum urartu, assembly GCF_056163025.1. Taxonomy (NCBI): domain Eukaryota; kingdom Viridiplantae; phylum Streptophyta; class Magnoliopsida; order Poales; family Poaceae; genus Triticum; species Triticum urartu. The sequence goes on from NC_141877.1 coordinate 288,309,670, forward strand.
AGAAGACTGAGTTCGGGGCGCTATCCATGCCTTGGCCGGACAGAGCCGGCTCCTCGCTCTAAGTGGCATAAGTCGTTAGGGACTCGAAAAACCTCTCAAACAGCGACCAGCTCTCGCTTCATCATGACAGACAGTTTTAGCTTTCTCCACTGAGGTGCTCGACCCAGCTCAACTGGGGCACAATCGCAGTGGTTCTCCTAGTGCTACCTTAGCCGATATAGCGGAACGTAAGGCACCAAAACATAGGAGCCGGGCAAACCCAACTATTGACCCAAGACATGATTCGGAGCCGATGCATATAATGCTATAAGTTCGGGGTGCCGCACTTGTTGAAGTGTTCGGACTTCTCACACCATATTGAGGGGTACTAAAGCCCCTGGCGTATTTTGGCAACATGTCGTTATGGAACATATATAAAAAAAAGAGTAATGCAAAAATAGACAAAAGCTACACACTGTTTATTAAAGAGGGATGCGATCAAAGCAGAACGATACAAATAATGCGATAAGCAAAAGGTTGGACTATGTAACATGTCCGATCCAGGGGCAAGCTGCGGAATAGTATGCAAAACAGGTATACTGCTCATGATAGAGACGACCTGGGAGTTCCGTAATGCGGCGTGGCTTGTCTGCTTCCCTAGTTCTTGCATCGTTTGTGCGGCAATTGAACTACCGAACAGGCCTTCCGAAGAGTGGAGTCCTGAAAGTAAGAGAAAATTAAAAAATCGGCAGCCCCTGGTGCGGTTTAAGCCGTGTTTTGGGCATGCCGTGATGGTGCCCCTCCCCCTGTACCCATGGTATTTCTAGAGCGTGGTTATGTACGCGAAGTACCGGTGTCGCATATTTGCGAGGGCTGGGGTTGGGGCCGCATTGCTACGCCTGCTCGGATCGTGCCAGGAGGTCTTGTTGTAGGTTACTCCAGGCGCGCTTGACGGTGTCCGGTCGTTTAATGGCCGGACTGGAGAACTGCCTGGAGAGGCTGCTTTGTACTTCCGCTGCAAGGGCCGCCGTGTGCTCCTCCGTTCGGAGGGAGCGTTCGGTGTTTCCATTGACCATAATTACTCCTCGAGGGCCTGGCATCTTGAGCTTAAGGTATGCGTAGTGCGGTACCGCATTGAACTTGGCGAATGCAGTTCGCCCGAGCAGTGCGTGATAGCCACTGCGGAATGGGACTATGTTGAAGATTAACTCCTCGCTTCGGAAATTATCCGGAGATCCAAAGACCACTTCAAGTGTGACTGAGCCTGTACAGTTGGCCTCTACACCTGGTATTACGCCTTTAAAGGTCGTTTTGGTGGGCTTAATCCTCGAGGGATCTATGCCCATTTTCTGCATTGTATCCTGGTAAAGCAGGTTCAGGCTACTGCCGTCGTCCATAAGGACTCTGGTGACATGAAATCCATCAATAATTGGGTCTAGAACCAATGTGGCGAATCCGCCATGATGGATGCTAGTGGGATGGTCCCTTCGATCAAAGGTGATCGGGCAGGAGGACCATGGGTTGAACTTTGGGGCGACTGGCTCTACCGCGTATACGTCCCTTAACGCGCGCTTCCGCTCCCTTTTGGGGACGTGGGTTGCGTATATCATGTTCACTGTTCGCACTTGTGGGGGGAAACCCTTCTGTCCACTGTTGTTCGGCGGCTGGGGCTCCTCGTCGTCATCGCTATGCAGCCCCTTGTCTTCATTTTCGGCATTTAACTTGCCTGCCTACTTGAACACCCAACAATCCCTGTTGGTGTGATTGGCCGGCTTTTCGGGGGTGCCATGTATCTGGCACAAGCGGTCGAGTATACGGTCCAAACTGGACGGGGCCCTAGGATTCCTTTTGAATGGCTTTTTCCACTGACCAGATTTAGAGCCTCTGAATCCGGCATTAACTGCCGTATCCTCAGCATTGTCGCCGTTAATGCGGCGCTTCTGCTTGTTGCGACGTGACCTGCCACTACTGTCCCTGGCATCCGAATTACTAGGGTTCTTGGTCATATTGTTGCTACGAGCAAGCCAGCTGTCTTCTCCCATGCAAAAGCGGGTCATGACGGTCGTGAGTGCTGCCATAGACTTCGGCTTTTCCTGTCCAAGGTGCCGGGCAAGCCACTCGTCACAGATATTGTGCTTGAAGGCTGCTAGGGCCTCAGCGTCCGGACAATCGACTATTTGATCTTTCTTTGTTAGGAACCATGTCCAGAATTGCCTGGCCGATTCCTCTGGCTGCTGGATTACGTGATTTAGGTCATCGGCGTCTGGGGGTCGTACATAAGTGCCCTGGAAATTGTCGAGGAATGTGGCTTCCAGGTCCTCCCAACAACTGATTGATCCTGTTGGCAAGCCGTTAAGCCAATGCCGAGCTGGTCCTTTAAGCTTGAGTGGGAGGTATTTGATGGCGTGGAAATCATCACCGCGGGCCATGTGGATATGAAGGAGATAATCCTCGATCCATACCGCGGGATCTGTTGTGCCATCATATGATTCAATATTTACGGGTTTGAAACCCTCGGGGATTTGATGATCCATTATTTCGTCTATGAAGCATAGTGGGTGTGCGACGCCTCTGTACTGGGCTATATCACGACGTAGCTCCAATGAGCTTTGTCTATTGTGTTCGGCCATGCCGAATTTGTGGCCGGCGTGACGGTTACCGTCTCGAGCCGTGGGGCGCCCACGCGATCCGTAGATCGATCTTGTTTGCCTTGCCTTGTCCTCCAACATATCTCGTAAGTCCGGCGCATATTCCCGTGCCTTGGTACGGGGTGCGGCTTGAGTGGGGGCCGAGAGGCCTCTCTGTCGCGGCCACGAGGTGGCCGGTCGGCCGCATCAAGTGCTTCCTCCTCTAATCGGGGTAGCAACCTGCGCTTTGGATAGCTCTTGGAGGGGCGTTCGAGTTTATGCTCTTCGGCCGCAAGGACTTCAGTCCATCTGTCGACTAGCAAATCTTGATCAGCTCTAAGTTGTTGCTGTTTTTTCTTGAGGCTTCTTGCCGTGGCCATAAGCCTGCGTTGAAAACGCTCTTGCTCGACGGGATCCTCTGGCACGACGAATTCATCGTCGTCGAGGCTAACCTCTTCTTCGGAGGAAGGCATATAATTATCGTCCTCGACCTCTCTGTCTGTCGCTCTCTCATGAGGGCTGGTTTCTCCATCCTCCTGTGGTAAATCTTGCTGGAGGGGGTTTTCTTCGGTACTTTCTAGAGTATTATTATCTCCCATGCTGGAATCACCGTATTTGTTTTGGCGGGATTTTGAGCGGCGCCGCTGACGCCGGCGCTTAGGCTGTTTCTTGGAGGGGTCATCCTCCGCTGTTCCATCGCCATCTCCTTCTTTCGGGGTGTCCACCATGTATATGTCATATGACGAGGTGGCTTTCTAGGGCCTGGTAGGCGTTGGTTCTTCATCTTCTCCTTCATCGGCGTCCATACTGTCGATGTCTTCGGAGTCGAAGTCGAGCATGTCAGTTAAGTCGTCGACAGTGGCTACAAAGTGGGTGGTGGGTGGGCTTTGAATTTCTTCATTGTCCAAATCCCAACCTTGCTGACCGTAGTCCGGCCAGGGCTCTCCTGATAAAGAGAGAGACTTCAGTGTCTTCAGAATATCGTCGAAAGGCGAGTGCTGAAAGATGTCCGCGGCAGTAAACTGCATAATCGGCGCCCAATCGGATTCGATCGGCAGGGGCACGGAGGGTTCGGAGTCCGGAGAGGAGTCCGGCTCCTTGGAGTCACGAGTCTCGCAGAGTGCGGGGCTGGTGTTCGTCTCGATCGCCGTTGGGATCGCAGCCCCCGAGCCGGCGTCCAACCACCCATCCTTGATCGGCGCAGTTGGCTCCGAATTATGGGTCGAAGCCGATGCGGGTGCGGCCTCTAGGGCACTGTTCAGCGGCAGAGCGAGATCATGCTCGTCGTGACAGTGCGGCACGCTCGGCAGTGGCTCGAATCCGTCGAAGATCAAGTCCCCGCGGATGTCAGCCATGTAGTTTAAACTTCCAAATCTGACCTGACGGCCAGGGGCATAGCTTTCGATCTGCTCCAGATGGCCAAGTGAATTGGCCCGTAGTGCAAAGCCGCCGAAGACGAAGATCTGTCCGGGGAGGAAGGTCTCACCCTGGACTGCATCGCCATTGATGATCGTAGGAGCCATCAAGCCTGAAGCCTGATGGCGACGACACAGAGGAACTCTCAATGAAAGCACCAATGTCGGTGTCAAAACCGGCGGATTTCGGGTAGGGGGTCCCGAACTGTTCGTCTAGGCCGGATGGTAACAGGAGGCAAGGGACACGAAGTTTTACCCAGGTTCGGGCCCTCTCAATGGAGGTAAAACCCTACGTCCTACTTGATTAATATTGATGATATGGGTAGTACAAGAGTAGATCTACCACGAGATCGGAGAGGCTAAACCCTAGGAGCTAGCCTATGGTATGATTGTTGTTCTGTATGTTGTCCTACGGACTAAAACCCTCCAGTTTATATAGACACCGGAGAGGGTTAGGGTTACACAAAGTCGGTTACAATGGTAGGAGATCTTCATATCCGTATCGCCAAGCTTGCCTTCCACGCCAAGGAAAGTCCCTTTCGGACACGGGACGAAGTCTTCAATCTTGTATCTTCATAGTCCGGGAGTCCGGCTGAAGGTATAGTCCGGCCATCCGGACACCCCCTAATCCAGGACTCCCTCATCCATCATGAAGATAAAGCCCAAGACATCATTGAGCTTATAGCCCTGCCCACTCCCGGCGAACATTATGAACCAGGTTGTCAACAACACCAGAATGCTTTGGAGAGCATTTTCCAGAAGCCTGAGCCTAACATGAGCCAAATGCTGAGCATGATGAAGCCTCTGCCACGCGACGCTGAATACCCAACCGAATTCTTTGTTAAAGACCTAGAGTATCTGCCCCACACCATTTACCATATCATCAGAAAAACTCTATTGCCTGTCAAAGGACATTCATCTACAGCGAAGCTTGCAGGAGCAATGAAGACTTTGGTTTTCTATATCTTCAATGGCATCAGCTTCAATGCTCAAGACTTCTTCATCAAGCAGCTGGCTGCATCTGGCTCCGACATCTTCGGTCTGAAGTTCTATGCTCCATGGGTAATGCGCCTTATCAAGCTTCACTCTACTTTCAACTATCAGCCATCTACGCGCAATCATATCGTGTTCTTGCCAGAGGTTGATCTGTCTGTTGAAGCCATTTACCCAGAGCCTGCAAAGGAGCCAGTTTATCTTCACAATGTTGATTGTCAAAGCTTCACCCAGCCCGTTGAAGGAGTTCAGGTCGTCTCTCATGTTTATCCCTTGGTTGGCAACACACGTGCCCCTCGCACCCAAACTGAGGCCACTGCGAGCACCATTGCCCAAACGCCTCGGAAGCGATCTCGTGTTCTCAATGACCAAGAGCTTCTCGTCGCTCTACATCAGAAATAGGATAAGCATCATGTCTGGCTTAAGCGTCAGATGCAAAGCTTCTTGGTGGACGTCAATCGCATTCGCAATCTTGCCACCAAGAATGCCTTTGTTACACATGAAACCTGTCGGAGGTCCTGGAAGAGTTTGACATTACTCACTGCTGAAGCAGATCTTCAAGACGATGGCTTGACAGAAAGATTCAAGTTTGACTCAACTCCTCCAAGGAATGCTCACTTGCGTCAGACTCCCTCACTTGAAGATTCTGACTATTCTTCCTCAGCTGCGACGGTGAATGACAGAGTCATAGATGATCAAGATGATGCCACTTCACCACCTCCAACTTCAACGTGTGTCGACACTGCACCAAGTTCTTCTGCACCACCGGACCTCAATGACGACCCTGCTGCTTCGCCTACTCCTCATGGGAACAAGTAGAAGCTCTATGTCTTCAAACCTTTTTGATCATTACTGACAAAAGGGGGAGAAGCATATGAGTTGATAGTCTTCAAGCGGGTCCATATGGGTGGTTGCTTTACTTTTGCTACATTTGCCAAGTGCTTACAACTCTCATTTTGAAACATTTGGTTCGTTTTGAGTTGTAACACTTAAACTTGTTGGTCGTCTGCTACCTTTTCGACACTCTGTGATGTGATGATAAATTCCGCATGTGCGATGATAAATTCTGCATGAAGTCATTTTGCAGACGTCCATTTTCAATTATGCATGTCATTATCTTTGTTATATTTGTTCATGCATGATAAATTGTCTTCATAAGTAGACGAGGAGCTCCGCAAGTACAACCTGCCATGTGCATTTGCATTCAAAAGCAAAATACTTATATGCACATCTTCAGGGGGAGCCTTCCTGCTACTTACGAAGACAATGTCTAAATCCTTTACAATTTCACATACTTTTATCCCCGTTGAAAACTTCAACCAGTTTGTCATCAATCACCAAAAAGGGGGAGATTGTAAGTGCATCTAGTGCCACCCCTAGTTGGTTTTGGAGTATTGACGACAAACCTGGTTGAGGGACTAATGTGTTTGTGAGAATTGCGGGATAACACAGGTAGTAGTCCCTCAATGATTCGGTTTTCCTACCGGAGATGACCCCTAAAAATGTATGAAGACATTGAAGACAAAGGTGGTATGTGAAGATATTCACATTGAAGACTATGACAAGAGAAGACATTGAGTGAAGACTATGGAGCGCGAAGACTTAGTCATTTCGTTGTTTCCTTTTGTTCTGTGTTGAGTCATAGGAAGCACCGTACTGTTAAGTGGGGTCCCAGTGAACCAGTCAGAATGACTGAAGTGATGCTTAACCAAAATCCTATGTCTTCGAGCGAAGACAATGAGAGCAAATCTTATCCAGAGCTGGATAAGTCAGCTTTGCTTGTAGCCCAAGTAAAGTTGCCGTGTGTGGTTGAAATCTGACCGTTGGAACACGTGTCAGTTCCTTAGTGACCCAGGGTCATTTCGGACAAATCAAGTCGGGTTGCCCAGTGGCTATAAATAGCCCACCCCCTACACCATAAATTGGTTGGCTGCTCAGAGTTAGTGCATGGCTTTTATCGTTTGAGAGCAACCCACCTCGAAGCCTTTGAGAAGAAATCCTTGCGAGGACAAAGCCCTAAACACCCAGAGCCAAAGAGTGTTAGGCATCACTAAAGTCTTCCTGTCTATGTGATCTGAAGACTTATTACACTTGAGGATAGTGAATCCTCCAGCCGGTTAGGCGTCGCGTTATGAGCATCCAAGAGTCATTGTGGATCGCCGGTGAACGAAGTATGTGAAGGTTTGGAAGTCTACCTTGAAGACTTACCAGAGTGATTGGGCGAGGACTGGGTGTCCTTAGCTCAAGGGGAATAAGGTGAAGACGCGGTTTTCTGAGTTAAATCTCAGCCTCCCTAACCAGACGTAAAGTTGTCATAGCAACTGGAACTGGTCCAACAAATCATTGTCTTCAATGAGAAACTGGTTCTATCCTTCCCATCTCTTTATTTGCAGTTGGTCCTTATGAAGTCATTGCCTATTTGAATTATCTTTTTGTCTTCACTGTGTGACTGCTTGTTCTAATTGGCTTCATACTATCTTCCATCCTGATCCATACTGCCAAGCTGCTATTAGTCTTTATGCTTTCACTTCATTGAATACTTGACTATGGCTTGCCTAGTGTAGTCTACCTTCCGCTGCATGGTAATAGGTTTATTTCTATCATTTGTCTTCGAAACTTCCATGTTTTGAAGACTTTCATAAAAAATCGCCAATTCACCCCCCTCTAGTCGATCACTAGCACTTTTAGCTGGGTGATCGGGCTGGTCGAATGTTATGGGAGTCTTTGACCACTTCAAATACGGCGGGGTTGCCGGCGCAACCATATTCACTTCTCTGTTGATAACTTCCAGTCGACTTTTGCTCTCGATGTCAGCAAAAATCATTAAAGTGGCATTGACAATGGGGCAACCCTCATCTTCCTCCTTATCTTCATCCTTATCAGAGTCTTTGTCCTTCTCACTGGGCTGACCTTCTCGGAAACTCTGAATCAGGAGTCGACACTGTTGAGTGGTATGCTTGGGCAGAATCAAGTTACCCTCTGCATCTACTTTGGTGTGTATGTGGCATGGAAAATCAAGCACATCATTTCCTGCCCGATCTTTCACTTTTTTGGGGATCCATAACCCTTTAGGCTTTCCCTTGAACATTCCTTGATTCAAAGCCGCATCTTCAGCAGGACCTGCGGTTTCAGCCTTGCATTTATGCTTCCGACTGGAATTTCCTCCTCCGGTGTCTTGGATGACTGGTTTGTTCTTGCCACTGCAGAGTTGGTCTTCCTCTTTGCCGTTGGCGTACCGTGTGGCTATTTCCATCATTCGGGCCAGGGACATGTCACCCGACCGACCGAATTTCAGGTTGAGCTCTCTTTACCAAACGCTCTCTTTGAATGAGTAAACTGCTTGGTGCTCTGAAACATTTTCTACAGTATGATGAAGAGTAGTCCACCTCTGGATGAAGTCTCTCAAAGTCTCACTCTGCTTCTGAACACAGTGCTATAATTCAGTCAGTCCGGCAGGCCGCTTGCAGGTGCCCTCAAATGTTTTGATAAATACTCGGGCCAATTCCTCCCAACTGAAAATGCTTCCAGGGGCCAACTGATTCAACCAAGCTGTTGGTGAACCTTCCCGCATCAGGGTAAGATGTTACATGGCTACATCATCGTTGCCTCCACCAATCTGCACTGCCACTCGGTAATCTTCCAACCAAGTGTCGGGCTTCGACTCACCAGTGAACTCACTCACACCCGTCGCCAATCTGAAGTTGGGAGGGATCTCTGCAGCACAGATGGCTCTACCGAAACATTCTGGCCCAGAAACATGCACTTCGTTTCCACTCGGATGATTTCTGTCTTGTCCTTCTCTGTGCGCCCGGCCCCTGTCGACAAAGCCTTGTACAAAAATGGATCTCGCATCAAAGCCAAGCTCTCGAGGGTCGACTGGAACTCTTCTCTCATCACCATATGGGCGCCTATCATCATACCGCTGGGGCGCATACGACCCTCCCCTCGAAGGGGGCGTAGGCATTAGTCAGTGGTCATCGCGAGCGTACCGGTGATCATACTGTCCATGGCCTTGATCCAGGTCCTAATCTTGGCGATGCCCTCGATTGTCACGCTGCGGGGGTGATCTTGGGCTGTGTGCCGACTAAACTGTGTCTGCAACCATAGATCTACTGTGGATCCTGTTGTGCGACTGGGAAACAACTGAGTTTTGTTCTCCTGCTGCTTAGAGCAGCGCGTGGATCTGCAGCAAACCTCTTGCAGCCTCTGAACGGGACGGCTGAATTGACTCTACTATTCAAGTTGCAGCTGCAAGATTCTGGATTGGTGTACGATATACCTGAGGTTCAGGTGGAAACAATTGTCGATGTCGTCGACTGGATTTGGGGATCTGACGACGGGCGCACTCATCGAGTGAATGTTGGTGATTCTCCAGTCGTGCGCGCTCAGCCAAGGTGGCTAGACGCGCAGCCTCCAGGGCCCGAGCCTCGGAGGTCTCCGCAATGATGGGGGTGTGGAGCGCCTCCACGTTGCGACGATGCAGCTCGTCCCTCTGCTCCGAAGTGAGGGCTTCTGGATGATATTCGTCGTGACTGTGCGACGGGCCACCGCCGCCATCGCCACCGCCACCGCCCTCGGTGTCAAAACCAGCAGATCTTGGGTAGGGGTCCCGAACTATTCGCCTAAGGATCAAAGGTAACAGGAGACAGGGACACGGTGTTTACCCAGGTTTGGGCCCTCTTGATGGAGGTAGTACCCTACGCCCTGCTTGATTGACTTTGATGAGTATAGGGGTTACAAGAGTTGATCTACCATCATGGGGTTTTGTGAACACAACATAAAACATATTATCCATAGAAACCTTAGCATTCCTAAGTTGATGTCCATCATACCCGTTTTGATTTCCCACAACAATCCAAGAGTAATGTCGATTGACATTATTGAAAACTTGTTGGATTATATCTAGAATGGGGACTTCCTTTTTGAGATTCTCATCAAAGATTTTATTAACCCCCAGCAACTGCTTTAAAGCATAATCACGATTGTAGAGAATTTCATCTATCACAGGGTTTTGACAATTCATATCATAAAAATCAAAGATTTCCCTAGCTTCCCATATTATGTAGCCAAATTCATTCATAAGGACAAGAGTGGCCAACTTTTTAGCTCTAGGACTCTTTATAACAGGAAGCTCAAAAACAATCTTTGCAAAGTAGGATGGGTACAAATAAATTTACTTTCAAGCTTTAGAACTAGTGCTGAAATAGCATTTGCATAAGATCTAGTAGTTTTACGTATAGGAGGAGCATCAAGACTTAGATTCCCAATACAATTGAAAAATTCTTGGATACATACTTTTCCCATAACGTTCCCTTGCCCCAAGATACAAGTTTTAGCATCTAGATTGCTCGTGCGTCCAATTTTAGGAGTTAGGCCATCATCTGTTTGTGCTATACCGAAATCACTCACGATTGCAAGCAAAGGATAGATCGAACGAGAAAACGGCGAGCAAAAAAGAGAGGCAAATAAAACGGCCAATTTTGTGAAGTGGGGGAGAGGAAAATGAGAGGCAAATGGCAAATAATGTAAATTGCGAGGAGATGAGATTTGTTATCAGGAACCTGGTATATGTTGAAGGTCCTCCCCGGCAACGGCACCAGAAATTCCTTTTGATGTCGCTTGAAGCAATGTCGGTATTTCCCCAGAGAGGAAGGGATGATGCAGCACAACGGCAATAGGTATTTCCCACACATATGAAACCAAGGTTATCGAACCAGTAGGAGAATCAAGAAACACAACATAAACAGCACCTACACACAGATAACAAATCCTCACAACCCGACGTGTTAAAGGGGTTGTCAATCCCTTCCAGGGTACGGCGCCTCAAGATAGGCAAACAGACGTGAGGTAAATTTGTAGTAGATTGATAGATCAAATGCCAAATAAATAAATAAGAATAAATTGCGGCAAAGTATTTTTGGGTTTTTTGGTTTAGTAGATCTGAAAATAAAAGCAAGAGAAAAGTAGATCGCAAAGGCAAATATATGAGAAAGAAGACCCGGGGGGCGTAGGTTTCACTAGTGGCTTCTCTCGAGAAAAATAGCAAACGGTGGGTGAACAAATTACTGTTGGGCAATTGATAGAACTTCAAACACTCATGATGATATCCGAGCAATGATCATTATATAGGCATCACGTCCAAGATTAGTAGACCGACTCCTGCCTGCATCTACTACTATTACTCCACACATCGACCACTATCCAGCATGCATCTAGTGTATTAAGTTCATGGAGAAACGGAGTAATGCAGTAAGAACGATGACATGATGTAGACAAGATCTATCTATGTAGAGATACACCCCATCGTTTTATCCTTAGTAGCAATGATACATACGTGTTGTTTCCCCTTCTGTCACTGGGATCAAGCACCATAAGATCGAACTCACTACAAAGCACCTCTTCCCATTGCAAGATAAATAGATCAAGTTGGCCAAACAAAACCCAAATATCAGATAAGAAATACGAGGCTATAAGAGATCATGCATAAAAGAGATTAGAGAAACTCAAATACTTTCATGGATATAAAAACATAGATCTGATCATAAACTCAAAGTTCATCGATCCCAACAAACACACCGCAAAATAGTTACATCACATGGATCTCGAAGAGACCATTATATTGAGAATCAAGAGAGAGAGAGAGAGATATGAAGCCATCTAGCTACTAACTATGGACCTGAAGGTCTACAAAGAACTACTCATGCATCATCGGAGAGGCACCAATGGAGGTGGTGAACCCCGTCCGAGATAGTGTCTAGATTGGATCTGGTGGTTCTGGACTCTGCGGCAGCTGGATGAATATCTCGTCGACTACCATAGGGTTCTGAGATTTTGGGGGTATTTATAGAGCAAAGAGGCGGTCCGAGGGGCACCTGAGGTGGGCACAACCCACCAGGGCGCGCCTGGGCCTCCTGGCACGCCCTGGTGGGTTGTGCCCCCTCGGGGCACCCCCAGGCGCAGCCAGTGCCCGTTGTGTTCCTTCTGGCCCATACAAATTCTCTAAAAGTTTCGTGGCATTTGGACTCTGTCTGATATTGATTTTCTGTGATGTAAAAAACACAGAAAAAATAGGAACTGGCACTTGGCACTATGTCAATAGGTTAGTACCAAAAAATGATATAAAATGACTATAAAATGATTATAAAACATCCAAGATCGAGAATATAACAACATGGAACAATCAAAAATTGTAGATACGTTGGAGACATACCATGGCACAAACATGTTGTGGTAATTTTTCTGTCTGATTTGCAAAGGCGCGCACATTAACAATCAACAAATTCATTTTGGAACAAGTGTTGTTATGTTACAAATCGAATCATAAGTATTACTGAAACCCTGGGCGTTCTACTTAATAATGACATGTCGCGATGTCTCCCCTTTTTTTATTGGCTAGGAGGTGTCGTGCGGGGTAGCTATTTGAGTACGGGAGGCGTGCGATCAGACCCATGTGTGTGCTCATCGGGAGGAGAGCCCTTTAATCTCTACCCGTCATGCACCTCCCTCCCAACGTCTCCATTAATGGCGCCCGAGCCCCTCTTCTACGGCATGTCTATATGTCTCACTGGACTGAGATTTAAGAGAGAAAAATGAAAATCTGAAAAGAAAGTTTTGCATGGATCTTGATGTAAGATCCGACGGACCTATATAGCATCGACTGTGACTTATAGCAAGCATGATGAATATAAGGACGACGACAGTGGATAATAATTGTCTTACATATTTAGGAACATAATTAAAATCCCTGCAAAAAAGGAACATAATTAAAAAAAGCCACATGCGGCAACGCCCAAAATACACAAGGGCAAAACAAGAAGGAAGACAATGATCTGGCTTGCTGATTTCTACTTTCTTGATAAGTTGTTGTAGGCCGCGAGAACTAGTCTCCGCGGCGAGCGGCGATGAGCTCTTTCTTGTCCTCAAGATGCTACTTGAGAGCAGCCACGGATTCCTCCACCAGCCTTCTGCGCTTGATGCGCAGCATGGCATTCTCGTCCATAAGTTTCTCAACGATGACGTCGGTCCTCTTCAACAAGGCAGTGGTCACCTCCTTCTGCTCCGCACTTCCGACGATCTTCACCCTCAGTAGGTCGCGCTTGGCCCGGAGCTTCGCATTGCTCTCATTTCGTTGTCGGATGACGCCGGTAGCCTGTTCAAAAGAGGCTTTCATGTCGTCTTGCAACCTCGCCCAGCCGTAGATCTGATCCATCTGGCTATGGACGATCGCATGCATGAGCCTGTAAGATTCCTCGCCTGCCCGCGAGACATTTTCCCAGGCCGCCGCGGCACGGGAGGACATCTCTGTTGCATTCGCGGCGCGGCATGACATTTCTTCTGCTTCCCCGGCACGGTCGGACCAGTCTACCGCATCGACGGCACGGCGGGACCTCCGTGCTGCTTCGGCGAAGCGGCGGGACCTCTGTGCTACTAAGGCCATGTGGTGGGACATGCCGGCAGCGATCGCGGCAAGGTGGGACATCTTTCGTGCTTCCGCTTCCATGCTCGCATCTCCCTGGTGGCAATCTCTCGACCCAGAACTCGCACTGGCCAATGGCTGACGCAAGGGAACAATGATGAATGACTGGTTTGTTTTTGTGGATGAGGAGTTGAGGAGGAATGTGCAGTCATCTTGGAGTAGTAGTATTTATAACTGAGTACTAATACGCTCCTAAGTTGGAAACCATTTAGGTTTTGATCGGTGTGAACAGTTTGCAATTTGGAATGTGACGGGATGCAAGCTCAAAATTTACTGACGGTTATAAGTGCGGCACTATTCCCGGAAGGCGTAACGTGGGCACGTATACCTTCTCGGCCGCATACGTGGCGTTTGCACCATAGGGTGCACAGCAATAGGCAATGTCAGCACACGCCTTGTTCCAACAAACGTGCGCGCTCGTTATTACCATCGCACACGCTTCTTTTAATTAGAATGTGTGTGCCCGTCTAGCGCACACACGTTGCTCTATCTAACTGTTTCAGTTTCTTGTGGCTAATCGCAAACAGTTCATCCGTGTGAAGTGTATTCCATCAATCACAGACAGTTTGATCTGGCTAACCCATTTCTGTTCTGTTGCTTAATTGCAAACAGTTAATCCTTCTGAAACGTATGCCCTCAATCGCACAAACCTTTATCTAGCAGCTCATTTCTATTGTTCCTCCTCATCATAAACAGTTCATTCGAGTGAACCGTATGCTATATATCGCACATACCTTCATCTGGCTGCCCATTTCTTTTGTTCCGCCTCATCGCAAACAGTTCATTGAACTGAACCGTATGCCCTGCATCGCACACGCAACTAAAATCTGAACCGTGTTTGATGGCTCCGCCATCGCAAATGTTTTGCACCTTTTTTATGCTTCTTTTACACCATCGTTTGTGATTATTGCATCGCACACAGTTTCGTCGAAGGGTCTCTGATCTAGTGCCGCGTTAGCAACATCCTGCAGTAGTGCCCTTTCCTTTTACCGGAAGGGGGAAAAGGGAAGAGAGGGGGGAGGAAGGAAGGGGGGCCAACCCCCACCTCCTTCTCCTATTTGGCCTCCTTCCTTAGGACGGGGATGCACCACCCCTTGTGGGCTGGTGTGCTTCCCTCCTATGGCCCATAAGGCCCATTATTCCCCCGGGGGGTTCCGGTAACACCCCCCCCATACTTCGATATGTACCCGGTATGCCCCGAAACACTTCCGGTGTCCGAATACCATCGTCCTATATATGAATCTTTAACTCTCGACCATTTCGAGACTCCTCATCATGTCTGTGATCTCATCTGGGATTTCGAACAACATTCGGTCACCAAATCACATAACTCATATAATACAAAATCATCATCGAACGTTAAGCGTGCGGACCCTACGGGTTCGAGAACTATGTAGACATGATCGAGACACCTCTCCGGTCAATAATCAACAACAGAATCTGGATGCTCATATTAGTTCCCACATATTCTATGAAGATCTTCATCGGTCATACCGTAATGACAACATACGTTATTCCCTTTGTCATCGGTATGTTACTTGCCCGAGATTCGATTGTCGGTATCTTCATACCTAGTTCAATCTCGTTACCGGCAAGTCTCTTTACTCATTCCGTAATGCATCATCCCGCAACTAACTCATAAGTCACATTGCTTGTAAGGCTTATTATGATGTGCATTACCAAGAGGGCCCAGAGATACCTCTCCGATACTCGGAGTGAGAAATCCTAATCTTGATCTATGCCAACCCAACAAACACCTTCGGAGATACCTGTAGAGCATCTTTATAATCACCCAGTTAAGTTGTGACGTTTGATAGCACACAAGGTATTCCTCCGGTATCCGGGAGTTGCATAATCTCATAGTCAAACGAATATGTATATCACATGAAGAAAGCAATAGCAATAAAACTTAATGATCATTATGCTAAGCTAACGGATGGGTCTTGTCCATGACATCATTCTCCTAATGATGTGATCCCATTCATCAAATGACAACACATGTCCATGGTTAGGAAACTTAACCATCTTTGATTAACGAGCTAGTCTAGTAGATGTTTACTAGGGACACAGTGTTTTGTCTATGTATTCACATACATATCAAGTTTCCGGTTAATACAATTCTAGCATGAGTAATAAACATTTATCATGATATAAGGAAAATATAAATAACAACTTTATTATTGCCTCTAGGGCATATTTCCTTCAAATTTCACCTATAAACTTATGTTTAATCAAGAATCCGTGGTGTACACATATTTGCCTGCACCTGCTCTCTTTGATTATCATAGCAAGGGAAGATATTTTGTTCTTGAGAGCGAGGCCCGAGCTCACAACGCGACAGTTGTGGGTGCACGATAGGCTGAGGCAACCGCACTGAGAGCCTCTGTGAGCTATCACTCCGACTATTATGCAGGGTACTCACTGATTACCAGGGTAGACCAAAAGCCTAAGCTTCTTCCCACCGACATTACATTCATGTTCACGCATTTCATTCCAGTTGTTGGTGTCCACACTTTTTCATTGTATTATCCATGTTAAATTTATTTTCTCGCTTTCTTCTTGTGTGCTTGAAAAACTTGAGGAAATACAAAAAAAATTCCTGCTTCATTTTGATTTTTTTTCTTTCAAGAGTAGTTAGCTGTAGCACTAAAAAGAAAACCCAAAAATATTTCCTTGTTCTTCTTTGCTTGTTGGGAGCTTTCTCGTGTAAATAGTTTTTCTCATTTTTGCTTTTCCCTTTTATTTGCTTGTTCAAGAAAAACAAAAACTCCAAAAAATATTTCAGTGTGTTTCTCTGAAGTTCTTTTCTTTTTATTTGAGTCATACCGAGGAGAAGACCACGATGAAAATGTTGAGTGGCTCTCATATGCATATTTGTTGATCTAACAAAGAGCCCAATTTACCTTGTCTTCTCCTGTTGAATAAAATGTTTGTAGATTCCAGCTTAGTCCACGACACTCTTGCACTATTATTATTTTCATATCATTCGGTCATGCAAGTGGAAGGCGATAATGACGATATTTGATGAACTGGCTGGGGCAGAGAGAAACGGGTATGAACTTGACTTGTTCTGTTTTTGTAAATATGTTTAACCTAGTATCCATGATTCAGCCCATTATGATTAAACATGTTTGCAATGAAAATTAGAGATTATAGTTTCTCATGCCATGCATAAGTAGCTAGGAGTGGACAATGATTTATCTTGGATGTCAACATTGCGTTAAAATGATTGTGATGTAGTATGATGATATGGTATCCTCCTCTGAATGTTCGAGTGGCTTGACTTGGCACATGTTCATGCATGTAGTTGAATCAAAACCAACATAGCCTCTATGATATTTATGTTCATGGTGTTCATATTCTACTCATGCTAGTGTCCAATGATACTTATGCATAATGCATGTTCATGACCGTTGTTGCTCTCTAGCTAGCTGCATCTCAACCTAATTGCTAGCCTGTACTAAGTGGGAATTCTGCTTGTACATCTAAAACCTTGAACCCAAGTTATTCCAGATGAGTCCACCATACCTACCTATATGCATTATTACTCTACCATCCTAAGTAAATGTGCATGTGCCATCTCTAAAAACTTCAAATAATTATCCTTTTTGTGTGCATGGATCGTTCATGGAATGACAGGTGGTAGTCGGTATCTTCCATGCTAAGCGGGTTATTCTCAGGTTGAGTGTTTATTCACTCACCATCGCACGAGAAAAGGGCGGTAATAGGGATGCCCAGTCCCGAATTCAAATTGCAAATAATTAAAAAAAACTCCCCTGGGATTGTTGTTGGTATGGGAGGCACCCGTTGTTTCGGATAAGCCATGGGGTGTGATTGTTGGTGGAGGGGGAGTAAACCTTTACTTTTATCACTTGGGAACGGCCACTAGCATGCTTAGCATGGAAGATATTGATAACTGATGGTCGTGAAGTAAACAAGAAGGGTGAATGTCTCAAAATATCATTTACCTCTATTTTAAAAACTTGAGCTCTGGCACCACTGTAAATCACTGCTTCCCTCTATGAAGGGAGTTTCTATTTACTTTTATGTTGTGTCATCACCTTCTAAAATAAGCACCAGAACCTAAGAGCATTGTTGTCATGCTGATGCATTGTGTGTAGCTAATGTTGGGTGCATCATGACAGGATCTTGTCTACCATGAATTACAATGTTTAGTCACTGCTTGGACTTTGGAGGTGCTCTACATTTATATTTTGCGGTCTCAGAAAGGGCTAGCGAGATACCACTATTGTTATATTATATCATGGTTGTTTTGATAATGTGTTGTTGTTTGAGATATCTTATTATTGCTCGCTAGCTGATTATGCCATTGATATGAGTTAATATAATTTTTAAGAGTTATTGTCGGCATGGTTAGTTATAATGTTGGTTGAAAACCTGGGTGATGTTTAAGCTTATTTATACAAACAAGAGCAAAAGAGTTCGTAAAAGTTTTTCTTTTTCAGTTCAGTTTATCAACTGAATTGCTTGAGGACAAGCAAAAGTTTAAGCTTGGGGGAGTTGATACGTCTCCAACGTATCTGCTTTTCCTAACGCTTCTCCTATTGTTTTGGACTCTAATTTGCATGATTTGAATGAAACTAACCCCGGACTGATGCTGTTTTCAGCAGAACTACCATAGTGTTCTTTTTGTGCAGAAATAAAAGTTCTCGGAATGGAATGAAACTTTGCGAGGATTTTTTATGAAATAATAGAGAATTTCTGGAGCCAAGAACCGCCGGAGGGGGGCACCTGGGTGGGCACAACAAACCAGGGCGCGCCTGCCCCCCCCCTGGCGTGCCCAGGTGGGTTGTGTTGGGGAATGCAGTATTTCAAAAAAAATCCTACGATCACACAAGATCTATCAAGGAGATGCATTGCAACGAGAGGGGAGAGTGTGTCTACGTACCCTCGTAGACTGAAAGCCGAAGCGTTTAGTAACACCGTTGATGTAGTCAAACGTCTTCGCAATCCAACCGATCAAGTACTGAACGCACGGCACCTCCGCGATCTGCACACGTTCAGCTCGGTGACGTCCCTTGTACTCTTGATCCAGTTGAGGCCAAGGGAGAGTTTCGTCGGCAGGACGGCGTGTTGACAGTGATGATGAAGTTACCGGCGCAGGGCTTCGCCTAAGCACTACAACATATGACCGAGGTGTGTATCTGTGGAGGGGGGCACCGCACACGGCTAAAACAATTGTCAACTTGTGTGTCTATGGGGTACCCCCCTCCCTCGTATATAAAGGAGGGGAGGAGGGGGCCGGACGGCCCTCATGGTGCGCCCCAAGGGGGATTCCTACTCCTACTAGGAGTAGGTTTGCCCCCTTTCCTAGTCCTAATAGGAGGGGGAAGGAAGGGGGAGAGGAGAAGACGTAAAGGGGGGTCGGCCCCTCCCAATTCGGATTGGGCTTGGGGGGCCCACCTCTTGGATGCCTCCTCTATCTTCCACTAAACCCCATGTAGGCCCATTAAGCCCCCGGGGGGTTCTGGTAACCCCCCGGTACTCCGGTATATGCCCGAACTCATCTGAAACCATTCCGGTGTCCAAACATAACCTTCCAATATATCAATCTTCATGTTTCGACCATTTCGATACTCCTCGTCATGTCCATGATCACATCCGGGACTCCGAACAACCTTCGGTACATCAAAACACATAAACTCATAATACCGATCATCATCGAACGTTAAGCGTGCGGACCCTACGGGTTCGAGAACTATGTAGACATAACCGAGACTCATCTCCTGTCAATAACCAATAGTGGAACCTAGATGCTCATATTGGTTCCTACATATTCTATGAAGATCTTTATCGGTCAAACCGCATAACAACATACGTTGTTCCCTTTGTCATCGGTATGTTACTTGCCCGAGATTCGATCGTCTGTATCATCTTACCTAGTTCAATATCGTTACCAGCAAGTCTCTTTACTCGTTCCGTAATGCATCATCCCACAACTAATTCATTAGTCACATTGCTTGCAAGGCTTATAGTGATGTGCATTACCGAGAGGGCCCGGAGATACCTCTCCAACAATCGGAGTGACAAATCCTTATCTCGATCTATGCCAACTCAACAAACACCATCGGAGACACCTGTAGAGCATCTTTATAATCACCCAGTTACGTTGTGACGTTTGATAGCACACTAAGTGTTCCTCCGATATTCGGGAGTTGCATAATCTCATAGTTATAGGAACATGTATAAGTCATGAAGAAAGCAATAGCAATAAACTAAACGATCATAGTGCTAAGCTAACGGATGGGTCTTGTCCATCACATCATTCTCTAATGATGTGATCCTGTTCATCAAATGACAACACATGTCTATGGCTAGGAAACTTAACCATCTTTGATTAACGAGCTAGTCTAATAGAGGCATACTAGGGATACTCTATTTGTCTATGTATTCACACATGTACTAAGTTTTCGGTTAATACAATTCTAGCATGAATAATAAACATTTATAATGATATTAGGGAATATAAATAACAACTTTATTATTGCTTCTAGGGCATATTTCCTTCAGTCTCCCACTTGCACTAGAGTCAATAATCTAGTTCACATCGTTATGTGATTTCACACCAATAGTTCACATCTTTATGTGATTAGTTCACATCTTCATGTGACTAATACCCAAAGGGTTTACTAGAGTCAATAATCTAGTTCACATCGCTATGTGATTGACACCCAAAGAGTGATCATGTTTTGCTTGTGAGAGAAGTTTAGTCTACGGGTCTGCAACATTCAGATCCGTATGTATTTTGCAAATTTCTATGTCTACAATACTCTGCACGGAGCTACTCTAGCTAATTGCTCCCACTTTCAATATGTTTCTAGATCGAGACTTAGAGTCATCTAGATCAGTGTCAAAAGCTTGCATCAACGTAAATTTTTACGATGAACTCTTTTATCACCTCCATAACTGAGAAATATTTCCTTAGTCCTCTAAGGATAATTCTGACTGATGTCCAGTGATCTACTCCAAGATCACTATTGTACTCCCTTGCCAAAAACATGCTAAGGTATATAATAGGTTTGGTACACAACATAGCATATTTTATAGAACCTATGACTGAGGCATAGGGAATGACTTTTCATTCTCTTTCTATTTTCCGCCGTGGTCGGCTTTTGAGTCTTTACTCAACTTCACACCTTGCAACACAAGCAAGAACTCCTTCTTTGACTGATCCATTTTGAACTCCTTCAAAATCTTGTCAAGGTATGTACTCATCGAAAAGAACTTATCAAGCGTCTTGACCTATATCTATATATTTTGATGCTCAATATGTAAGCAGCTTTATCGAGGTCTTTCTTTGAAAAACTCCTTTCAAACACTCCTTTATGCTTTCCAGAAAATTCTACATCATTTCTGATCAACAATATGTCATTCACATATACTTATCAGAAAGGTTGTAGTGCTCCCACTCACTTTCTTGTAGATCCAGGCTTAACCGCAAGTCTGCATAAATGTAACGCCCTCGATGCGGCTATATCTCCCACGTGTCGAAGCACGACTTAGAGGCATAACCGCATTGAAAGCAATGTCGCAAGTGAGGTAATCTTCACACAACCCATGTAGTACATAAGGGAAAGAGATACATAGTTGGCTTACAATCGCCACTTCACTCAAAACATGAATATAACATTACAACATCCAAATACAATCAAGGTCCGACTACGGAACCAAAATAAAAGAAGACTACCCCAAATGCTACACAGATCCTTGATCGTCCCAACTGGGCTCCACTACTGATCAACTGGAAACGGAACAACATAATGTACACGATCTTCATCGAGCTCCTCCTTGAGCTCGGTTGCGTCACCTGCACTGTATCATCGGCACCTGCAAACTGGTTTTGGAAGTATATGCGAGTCACGGGGACTCAGCAGTCTCACACCCTCGCGATCAAGACTATTTAAGCTTATCGGAAGGGTAAAAGGTATGAGGTGGAGCTGCATCAAGCGACTAGCATATATGGTGGCTACCATACGCAAAAGAGAGCGAGAAGAGAAGGCAAAAGCACGGTCGAGAAACTATGATCAAGAAGTGATCCTAGAACAACCTACGCCAAGCATAACTCCAACACTGTGTTCACTTCCCGGACCCCACCGAGAAGAGACCATCACGGCTACACACGTGGTTGATGTATTTTAATTAACATCAACTTCAGGTTTTCTACAACCGGACATTAACAAATTCCCATCTGCCCATAACCACGGGCATGGCTTTCGAAAGTTCAAATCCCTGCAGGGGTGTCCCAACTTAGCCCATCACAAGCTCTCACGATCAATGAAGGATATTCCTTCTCCCAAGACAATCCGATCAGACTCGGCATCCCGGTTACAAGACATCCTTGACAATGGTAAAACAAGTCCAGCAACACCGCCCGAATGTGCTGACAAATCCCGATAGGAGCTGCACATATCTCGTTCTCAAGGCACACTCAGATAGGTCAAGCTACGAGTAAAACCAACCCTCGAGTTGCCCCGAGGTGGCCCCACAGGCTGCTCATTTCGGACCAACACTCAGAGGAGCACTGGTCCAGGGTGGTTTAAAATAAAGATGACCCTTGAGTCCGCGAAACCCAAGGGAAAAAAGGCTAGGTGGCGAATGGTAAAACCAATGTTGGGCATTGCTGGAGGAGTTTTATTCAAGGCGAACTGTCAAGGGGTTCCCATTATAACCCAACAGTGTAAGGAACGCAAAATCCGGGAAAATAACACCGATATGACGGAAACTAGGGCGGCAAGAGTGGAACAAAACACCAGGCATAAGGCCGAGCCTTCCACCCTTTACCAAGTATATAGATGCATTTATTAAATAAGAGATATTGTGATATCCCAAAAAATATCCATGTTCCAACATGGAACAAACTTCAATCTTCACCTGCAACTAACAACGCTATAAGAGGGGCTGAGCAAAGCGGTAACATAGCCAAACAACGGTTTGCTAGGACAAGGTGGGTTAGAGGCTTGGCTTAACAACATGGGAGGCATGATAAGAAAGTGGTAGGTGTCACAACATAGGCATAATAAAAGAGCGAGCATCTAGCAAGCAAAGATAGAAGTAATTTCGAGGGTATGGTCATCTTGCCTGAAATCCCGCAAGGAAGAAGAACGAGTCCATGAAGAAGACAAACGGACGTAGTCGAACGGTTCCTCACAAACGCGACGTTATCGGAACCAACCCGAAGAAGAAACACAGGAAAGAAGCACACAACATAGTAAAAAACCAAGCATAAACATGGCATGATGCACAACCAATTATGATGCATGTCCAGTTTAATGAGGCATGGCAAAAGACACAAGCAAAACTACAAGTTAAGTGGAGCTCAATATGCAACGAGTTGCATATTGACGAAACACCACATCAATTATTTAGTTCTCTCTCGGTTAGGTACTCAACAATATTAAATGTTGTTTAAACATGGCAAGAGGTGATACATAACAAAACTATACCATCTAAACAATTTAAATGGGGCCGGGTATAATAAACAACAAACCCGGTAAATCCCCATATGCATTAGTAATTTAAAGCAAACAACAATTTTAACCAATCTTGAAGTTGTTATCATGATGCAGATGACATGTTCAAGTTTATGCAATTTTTATTAGAAGTTGATAAGAGCATTATGAAGCATTTGTCACCATGGTGGAAAGAAAAGGGGTGCCACGGCAACGATAACGAAAATGGTGCCACTGCAACGTTCTGGTTCCGGTAACTCGATTGAGATACCGATGCAAAGGAGAAGTATGCGGATGCGTGCAAAAGATGGTGGGGTGATCCCGGTAACCGGGTGTCCCACGAGACGACGGTATGGCAACGGGGAGCATGCAAGAAACATGTCGGGCACGGTGCAAACGCGAGCATTTCAT
The DNA here is from genome assembly GCF_056163025.1 of Triticum urartu. Classification (NCBI taxonomy): domain Eukaryota; kingdom Viridiplantae; phylum Streptophyta; class Magnoliopsida; order Poales; family Poaceae; genus Triticum; species Triticum urartu. Next base: position 288,333,041 of record NC_141877.1, read on the forward strand.
ACAACACACAACATTCGTTCACGGGCTTCGTCTCGGTGGTTATACCTTCGAAGTGTGCGTTACGACGCGGATCGGTTCGTAGAGGAAGTAGTCGTTCATGTTCGAGGAGCGGTAGCGGTCCACGGTCGTCATCGAACTTGGCGTCACATCGCGTAGACGTACATATTCCACAGATGTTCATGTCATCGGTGTCGTGGTACTTGGAGTCTTCGGACTTGCCGGTCCCGTTCTTGCGACAGTCGTAGTGGAAGTAGAGGCACACGACGTCTTGTCGAAAATCACGGCGGCGGTAGTTGTACACACATTGTAGTCGAACTTGATGGAACCAATATCCTCGAGGGTAGTCGTGGTACTCGTCGCATTCCGAAACTGAAGTGGTACTTGACAATATCCGGGACGGTCTTGACGTTACGGTGCGGTGTAGTGGTACATGTTAACGGACATTGTGGTACTTGGTCTCCGCAGCGCAGTTGCATAAAAACATCGTCGGACTTGGACGAATCCAGAGGAGTGCACGAGCGGTGGTGGTCATCCATGGAGGGGTGCTAGTTGCCGGAGAAGAGCCATGACACGGGGCTCAGCGAAGAAGGCGGCGCGCAGGAAGAGCAGTTGCAGCAGGGCAGCATCGCTGCACGCACGGGAGGAGGAAGGCCCTGGCAGAGGCAGGCGCTGGGCGCTTGGGGCGCCGGTGGCGGTCTCCGCAAGGAGAAGGGCGCGACGGGGGCCTGGAGGTCAAGGAGGCAAACAGGAGGGGATCGGGTCGAGGCGCCAGGGTACAGAACGACCAGGCAGGAAGGAATTCCCGTGGCGGAGCTCCATGGGAGGCGCGGCCATGCGCGGCTGCTGCAGCTTCTCATGCAGAGGAGCAGCCGGCGGTGTCTAGGCATCGGGGAACCACAATGAGGAGGAGAAGGGAGCAGGGGCGCACGACTGGGGAAGGCAGGCGGTGGCGGCTTGCTCTGTCGCGGGGAAGGTAAGGAAGAAGGGCGCAGCGCATCGAGCACTGCGGGCGCGCGACGACGGCAGCAACGCCATTTCCGGCGACGTCCTTGGCACAACGCAGGGGAGGCGGAGCAGAGGAACGGAGTGCCCGGCCGCTCGAGGTCGAGCTCGCGCACGAGGGGAGAGGGTGAGGGCTCCTCCCTGGCGGCGCTGGAGGGAGGATGAGAGGGAGAGGTATCGAGCAGAGGGGTCGAGGAAGATGGGGATGGCGCGGTCCTGGGAATCGAGAGGGAGATCGAGGAGAGGGAGAGGGGATCGGGCAGAGGGCACAGGGCGCGTGCGTTGGCGGCGTTAGAGGAGGAGACGAGGGAGAGTGGGGGTTGGGGGTTAGAGCAGTTAAGGTGGGCCGGTGCTGGATGGGCCTAGTGGCATGCGGTTGATGGGCTTCTTCTCTCCCTTTTCAAATCTCTTCCAAAAACAGAAAAGCAAAGAAAGAAAGGGAGAGAAAATAAAAGAGTGGACAAGAATTTGGACGTGGGGATAATTTTACTGGACTCGCAATAAAGATCTTGATCCAATAAAAGTATAAATGGGCATGTGTACAAAGTTTGGATTCGAACTCGTTTGAATTAAATTCAAATGAGTTCAAGTAAGAAGTGGGTGTTATAAAGGTCCCAAAATGTTGAGATTTTAGGTGGAGCTCGGGGAAGTGACGAAAGAAATTATAGTAAAAGTTTGGGGACCAAACTTGAAGCGAAAAAGGGCATGTGATAAATTGCAAGTGTGTTATAGGTGATTCCGAAAATGGAATATTTAATATAGCTCCCTAATATCAGGAGGATATGTTATAAAGAGAATCACCATGTGAATTCCCTCGATTTAAATGGATCAAAGATCCATGCCATTTATTTAGTTGAGTTAAGAAAAGAAATGACATGATGGCTTGATGACATGATGCAATGCACATGATGCAAAGAACCAAACAATTCACACGATGAAACCCGGAAATCCTGGAAGGCATCTGAAGCTCCGGTCTTGGGGCGTTACAACACTCCACCACTACGAGAGGATCTTGTCCCGAGATCTAGAATGGCAACGGAGGGAAAAGGAAGAGGAAGAGAAGAGGTAAAACAAATTGCTTCTTTGACAATTGAGTGAAACCAAAGAACCTTGCGAGGTTGAACAAATTCGAGAAAAGAGTACAACGAAGGTGAACAAAGTTGAAACCTCCGTTAGAGAAGAGGAACAAGGAACCTTACTAGACCCTTGTAGGTTGAAAGACATAAGAAAGGTGTTACAATGGACAATAGGTACATGCAAGCACTCCGATTGAAACGAGATGTACAAGAAACGATAAAGATCAATTACGACAACACTCCGGTTGGACATGGAAGGTAAGGAATATAAACTTTGCCAAACAAAAGCACTTGGATGAGACTCCAGTTAGAAGAGGAATGATAAAAATGACACTCTGGTTAAAACAAGATAGAGAAGGAAAAAGAATGATATAATTTGGATAGCACTCGGACTGAAAATGGAAGGAATTAACAAGAACTTGACAAGATGAGAGGATACTTGATGAAATCAACAACACACTACCTCCGGAACTAATGAAAGAATGGCACAATGGGTAAGAACGATTTTAGACAGCACTCCGGTAGAAAAGAGACACAACTTGACAGAATGAGAGAACTTGAAATAGAGGGCACGACACTCCGATTGAGTAGATAAGCACGAAAAGAACATGATCCTCACAATCCGAGATGAAGAGTGAAGAGAGCAACATCACAATGCCTCCGGAAGAAATACAAGAATGGAATTAAAGGAACTCAGAAGAAAACAACATCTTCTACCTCAAATGAGCTTGAAAGCATCATTGGAGAAGGGTCGAACATAGTTGTTGGAAAACCAACAACGAAAAGAGTAAGCTTGTAGTGGGCTTATGGAGAACATCTCAAAACTATGAGGTGAAATTCCGCCACTAACGGACACAATAGATTTGATTGAGAGCTAGAAAAGAATAGAAAGCTTCTTCCACCGAGGTGATAAGGATAAAACTTGGATCATAGGTAATCTCCACAAAGAGCAACATTCCCAATGGAAGGCTTTAGGTGAAATATGACCCAAAATAACTCCAATGAAGAGATTGACGGATTGCAAAGGATCTCATGAACGAAATGAAAAAGATGGGTTTAACATATGTCATTCTGGACAACTTGTGAATCGTGAAACACAAAGGGAAATTGTCAAGAGTGACATAACACCATCTCAAAAGATAAGTTAGAAAGAATTGCACTCCGGATTGCAAGATGAAGAAAACTTGAGCTCCTTAGAAAAGAATCTCGATGAAAGCTTCAAGAAGGAATTATATCATTGGTGAACCATCATGTAGAACATCCATGAAGAACTCCGATAATAAAAGTGTGATCAAAAAGGAAGTGAAGGATGAAAAGAATAAGATTGAAGCCTTGCAATGATTTAGATGGATCTTCGTGATGATGATAGTTTGGAACTCCGGGAAAAAGAGAAGATGAAACAATTGAAATCAGGAATTTCATGAGCCTCTGGAATAGGGAATTGACTTTACTCGATGAAACAAGAATAAGAATTACATTATGCTTATCCTTCATCAATTAAACTGATGACAAGCAACGGATTTGGCATACTACTCATACTCGTAGAAAGGATTAAGATAGATTTAGCACAAACTTGAGAAGGTCTTCCAGAAACCAGCGGTAGGATTGGAAAGAACGAGTGACTTGATACGGTAACGAAGGAAGAGATCTCTTGAACGAACCACCATAAGAATTGAAAAATGAACGAAGGAAAGATAAAGAAACACCGGGTAAAATTAGCAAATGAACGAAGATGCTTTCTAGGATTTAGATACATGAAAACGAAGTGATCATGAGATGATTAGAGAATATACTTGAATGATGCACCGGTAAGATTTGGAGAAACGAGAGCTGAAAGCTAGAATGAATAAACCCAAAATGATGGCCTTCGGAGAATCAAATTGAAAAGAATCTTGAATTGCTCCGGATAGGTGAAAAGAAACCTCACAATCGAAAACAATTATGAGAGGATGGCAGAGAATGGAGCAAGATTTAAAAGAAACTCTTCTTCGGTCTTCAAATGTTGAGAATGATGATGAGAACCACCACTGAGAATTTTTGAGGCACTCCGGAATGAAAATTAGAAAGGTTGAACCAATGATGAAAAGAAATGAAAGATCTTGGAGAAAGGCATTTGACTGATGACAAATCATTCTTACGTCAAACTTTAGAAGATTTGAGAAAAACTTCGGCAGAATAAGAAGAGTCAGGTAAGATCCTGGGAAAAGACCTGTGGGTTAAGGCCCACTCAAAAGAAACACCGTTGAAATGATTACTCGAAAGAGAGATTGCACCGGTTGAATTAAATGGATTGAATGAGATAACAATCTCGAAAGAGCTTGAACGAAAACAGAGTGGAAACACGAATCTTTTGAGATATCTTCAGCACTCCGGAACAATTGAATAGCGAGAAATGGATGATTAAGAGGTGCACCAGTATGAGAAGGCATTGAAATGAGGAAAGGGTATGATCAACAAAGCTTGACTTGGTTCCACTGGAGAAGAAAGAGAATGAATAATGATGAACTTGAGGCTCCGTTAGGATCTTCATGAGAATCACCGGATAAGAATATTGACGGAAAAAGATGGAGAGACTTCACACGAATAAAATAGATACTTGATTTAAGAAATCCTAGACCTCGAAGAAAAGGGTGGGTGGGCGGGAAAAACAAAGGCAACTTGAGGACAGATGAAACGAACAACGTTGAGAAGAACTGATAATTGATTTTGCGAAAACTGACAAGATTGGATCCACTTGAAGAGAGGCACACCAGTTGAAAAGAATTGACATGACAATCTCAATAAACGAGAAGGATTAGTATTCACATAGGAATATGAGAACACCGCTTAGGGGAGGTATGGGATCAACACTTGACTTCGAAGCAACTTGAATACCACAACTCAAAACAAAACAAAGGATTGGCTTGCAACATAAGCCGGAACAAACATATGATAGAGATTTCATCCGAAGTTTTCATGGTGGGGCCTACACGGGCTCAATCGTACAGTACCATCATGTACAAGGCAGTGCACATGACATACGAAGCGTCCCCGAGTCAGCATAGCCAAGGACTCTTTAAGACACAACGAGACCACTGTAAAACCAACCGTGAATAGGCGGACCACTAGACGTCGAACCCCAATTTCATATCATACATTTGTTAGAAAGATATCCTACGATATACTTGAATTCCCACTTATAAACTCCCGAAATTCTCCCGGTAATGCAATCAGGTGTTGGGGATACAGGGGAAGCATAATATCTCACCCAAAACTAGCAAATCCTACATCCAGGTGTATCCATCCTTCAACACATAACCAAGAAACCTTCGGAAATCATTTACCTCAACCTTCGAAAAGCATCCGTTATACGAGTTATGGCAATACTCCCGAACTCCCGCCCCAGTACTGGGTGGCGTCGAGGTTATCTCACCAACAACTGCATAAAAGAGATTTTCGATGTCGGCGAGACTCAGGTATTCCAGAACTGCAACGATAAAATTGTGACGACAACACCTCGGAGCTCAACTCCCCGGGACACTGCCACAACCCCTAAATGTCAGGAGGCACCAAGAACAATGTTATCGTCACAAAACCATCGGAATGATTCCAAGATACCCGTGTGATCCTAAAAAATTTAGTGAAATTGAGAAGAGAAGAGTCAAAACTCTATGTCAGGATGCCTCACCAGAGCGACGAAGGGACTGAGGAGTAAAAAGAATCCTACTCTTCGATATATATAATTCCTAAATGACTCAAAACATTTTTCTAGACTCAACAACGCCAACGATTCGATCAAGCAGGGGGGCTCCTAAGTCGGGGAAGGCTCTGATTACCAACTTGTAACACCCTCGATGCGGCTATATCTCCCACGTGTCGAAGCACGACTTAGAGGCATAACCGCATTGAAAGCAATGTCGCAAGTGAGGTAATCTTCACACAACCCATGTAGTACATAAGGGAAAGAGATACATAGTTGGCTTACAATTGCCACTTCACTCAAAACATGAATATAACATTACAACATCCAGATACAATCAAGGTCCGACTGCGGAACAAAAATAAAAGAAGACTACCCCAAATGCTACACAGATCCCCGATCGTCCCAACTAGGCTCCACTACTGATCAATTGGAAACGGAACAACATAATGTACACGATCTTCATCGATCTCCTCCTTGAGCTCGGTTGCGTCACCTGCACGGTATCATCGGCACCTGCAAACTGGTTTTGGAAGTATCTGTGAGTCATGGGGACTCAGCAATCTCACACCCTCGCGATCAAGACTATTTAAGCTTATCGGAAGGGTAAAAGGTATGAGGTGGAGCTACAGCAAGCGACTAGCATATATGGTGGCTACCATACGCAAAAGAGAGCAAGAAGAGAAGGCAAAAGCACGGTCGAGAAACTATGATCAAGAAGTAATCCTAGAACAACCTACGTCAAGCATAACTCCAACACCGTGTTCACTTCCCGGACCCCACCGAGAAGAGACCATCACGTCTACACACGCGGTTGATGTATTTTAATTAAGATCAACTTCAGGTTTTCTACAACAGGACATTAACAAATTCCCATCTGCCCATAACCGCGGGCATGGCTTTTGAAAGTTCAAATCCCTGCAGGGGTGACCAACTTAGCCCATCACAAGCTCTCACGGTCAACGAAGGATATTCCTTCTCCCAAGACAGTCCGATCAGACTCGGCATCCCGGTTACAAGACATCCTCGACAATGGTAAAACAAGTCCAGCAACACCGCCCGAATGTGCCGACAAATCCCGATAGGAGCTGCACATATCTCGTTCTCAGGGCACACTCAGATAGGTCAAGCTATGAGTAAAACCAACCCTCGAGTTGCCCCGAGGTGGCCCCGCAGGCTACCCATTTCGGACCAACACTCAGAGGAGCACTGGCCCAGGGGGGTTTAAAATAAAGATGACCCTTGAGTCCGTGAAACCCAAGGGAAAAAAGGCTAGGTGGCGAATGGTAAAACCAATGTTGGGCATTGCTGGAGGAGTTTTATTCAAGGCGAACTGTCAAGGGGTTCCCATTATAACCCAACCGCATAAGGAACGCAAAATCCGGGAGCATAACATCGATATGACGGAAAGTAGGGCGGCAAGAGTGGAACAAAACACCAGGCATAAGGCCGAGCCTTCCACCCTTTACCAAGTATATAGATGCATTTATTAAATAAGAGATATTGTGATATCCCAACAAATATCCATGTTCCAACATGGAACAAACTTCAATCTTCACCTGAAACTAACAACGCTATAAGAGGGGCGGAGCAAAGCGGTAACATAGCCAAACAACGGTTTGCTAGGACAAGGTGGGTTAGAGGCTTGGCTTAACAACATGGGAGGCATGATAAGCAAGTGGTAGGTGTCACAACATAGGCATAATAAAAGAGCGAGCATCTAGCAAGCAAAGATAGAAGTAATTTCGAGGGTATGGTCATCTTGCCTGAAATCCCGCAAGGAAGAAGAACGAGTCCATGAAGAAGACAAACGGACGTAGTCGAACGGTTCCTCACAAACGCGACGTTATCGGAACCAACCCGAAGAAGAAACACAGGAAAGAAGCACACAACATAGTAAACAACCAAGCGTAAACATGGCATGATGCACAACCAAGTATGATGCATGTCCGGTTTAATGAGGCATGGCAAAAGACACAAGCAAAACTACAAGTTAAGTGGAGCTCAATATGCAACGAGTTGCATATTGACGAAACACCACATCAATTATTTAGTTCTCTCTGGGTTAGGTACTCACCAATATTAAATGTTGTTTAAACATGGCAAGAGGTGATACATAACAAAACTATACCATCTAAACAATTTAAATGGGGCCGGGTATAATAAACAACAAACCCGGTAAATCCCCATATGCATTAGTAATTTAAAGCAAACAACAATTTTAACCAATCTTGAAGTTTTTATCATGATGCGGATGACATGTTCAAGTTTATGCAATTTTTATTAAAAGTTGATAAGAGCATTATGAAGCATTTGTCATCGTGGAGGAAAGAAAAGGGGTGCCACGGCAACGATAATGAAAATGGTGCCACTGCAACATTCTGGTTCCGGTAACTCGATTGAGATACCGATGCAAAGGAGAAGTATGCGGATGCGTGCAAAAGATGGTGGGGTGATCCCGGTAACCGGGTGTCCCACGAGACGACGGTATGGCAACGGGGAGCATGCAAGAAACATGTCGGGCACGGTGCAAACGCGAGCATTTCATACAACACACAACATTCGTTCACGGGCTTCGTCTCGGTGGTTATACCTTCGAAGCGTGCGTTACGACGCGGATCGGTTCGTAGAGGAAGTAGTCGTTCATGTTCGAGGAGCGGTAGCGGTCCACGGTCGTCATCGAACTTGGTGTCACATCGCGTAGACGTACATATTCCATAGATGTTCATGTCATCGGTGTCGTGGTACTTGGAGTCTTCGGACTTGCCGGTCCCGTTCTTGCGACAGTCGTAGTGGAAGTAGAGGCACACGACGTCTTGTCGAAAATCACGGCGGCGGTAGTTGTACACACATTGTAGTCGAACTTGATGGAACCAATATCCTCGAGGGTAGTCGTGGTACTCGTCGCATTCCGAAACTGAAGTGGTACTTGACAATATCCGGGACGGTCTTGACGTTACGGTGCGGTGTATGAAAGTGCGTTATATCGACTAGAGGGGGGGTGAATAGGCGATTTTTATGAAAGTCTTCAAAACGTGAGAGTTATGAAGACAAACAGTGAAGATTATGCCTATTACTATGCAGCGGAAGTTAGATTACACTAGTCCAGCCATGGTCATGTATTCAATAGAGTTAAAGCGCAGTGACAAACAGCTTCAGTGTAATAAGGATCAGGTAGGAAGAAGTTATGAAGCCAAACAGATCATACATTCATGTTGTGAAGACAAAAGATAAAGCAAGCATGCAATGGCTTCACAATGAATAACTGTAAGCGAAAGGAAGTGAAGATGAAACCAGTGACACGTTGAAGACAATGATTTGTTGGACCAGTTTCAGTTACTGTGACAACTGTACGTCTGGTTGGAGCGGCTAGGTATTTAAACCAAAGGACACACAGTCCCGGACACCCAGTCAAGGACACTTAGTCCAAGACACCCAGTCCTCACCGTTTTCTCCTTGAGCTAAGGTCACACAGACCTCGCCCAATCACTCTGGTAAGTCTTCAAGGTAGACTCCCAAACCTTCACAGACTTCGTTCACTGGCAATCCACAATTTCTCTTGGATGCTCTGAACGCGACGCCTAACCGTCTGGAGGATGCACAGTCCTCAAGTGTAATAAGTCTTCAAATCACACAGACACGAAGACTTAAGTGATGCCCAATTTACTCTGGCTCTGGGTGGTTAGGGCTTTTCTCCTCACTAGGAATTTTTCTCTCAAAGGCTTCGAGGTGGGTTGCTCTCAAACGACAAAAGCCGTGCACTGAAATCTGAGCAGCCAACCATTTAAGGTTGGTGGGGGTGGACTATTTATAGCCACTTGGCAACCCGACCTGATCTGTCCGAAATGACCCTGGGTCACTAAGGAACTGACACGTGTACCAACGGTCGGATTTCGAACTCACACGGCAACTTTACTTGGGCTACAAGTAAAGCTGACTTGTCTGACTCTGGACAAGATTTTCTCTCATAGGCTTCGCTCGAAGACATAGGATTTGAATTAGGCATCACTTCAGTCATTCTGACTAGTTCTCTTCGACCCCACTTAACAGTACGGTGGTTCCTATGACACAACATGAATGAAATAAAACTACGAAGGATCTAGGTCTTCGAGTTCCAAAAGCTTCATAGGGAGTCTTCTCATGTCATTGTCTTCAATATGAATATCTTCATAAACCACCATTGTCTTCAATGTCTTCGTACATTTTTAGGGGTCATCTCTGGTAGTAAAACCGAATCAATGAGGGACTTCTACCTGTGTTTTCCTGCAATTCTCACAAACACATTAGTCCCTCAACTAGGTTTGTCGTCAATACTCCAAAACCAACTAGGGGTGGCACTAGATGCACTTACAATCTCCCCCTTTTTGGTGATTGATGACAAACTAGTTGAAGTTTTCAAAGGGAAACATAATTTGTGAAATTGTAAAAGAATTGTCTTCATAAGTTGCAAGGGCTCCCCCTGAAGATGTGCATATAAGTAATTTGCTTCTTGAATGCAAATGCACATGGCAGGTTGTACTTGTGGAGATCCACTTCAACTTATGACAATCCACTATGCATGTGAAAGTATATGAAGATAATGACATGCATAATGGAAAATGGACGTCTGCAGAATGAGATGAGTGCGGAATTTATCTTCGCAAACCGGAGTGTCAAACAGGTAGCAGACGACCATCAAGGCTAAGTGTTACAACTCAATGAAGCAAATGTAGCAAAAAAACGGGAGTTGTAAGCACGAAGCAAAATGTAGCAAAATATGAAGGCACCCGCCCATAGTGACCCGCTTGAAGACTATAACCATCATATGCTTCTCCCCCTTTTGTCAGTGATGACCAAAAAGGTTTGAAGACATAGAGGTTTCTACGCGTTCCCAGGCGCAGCAGGGTCGGTGGAGTTGTTTGGCGGTGGTGCAGACGAGCTTGGTGCAGATTCGACGCGCGTTGAAGCAGGTGGAGATGATGTCGCGTCGTCTTCTTCTTCAATAATCCGGGCAGACACGGTGGCAGCAGAAGAAGAGAACTCTGACTCTTCAAGTGATGGTGTGCTGCGCATCACCGCTCTTCTTGGAGGCGTGGAGTCAAATTTGAAGTACTCTGTGAAGCCATCCTCATGCAGTTCAGCTTCAGGGCACATCATGGTGAGGCCCTTCCAAGTGCGGCGACAGGTCTCGTGTGTGACAAACGCATTCTTGGTTGCCATATTTCTGAGGCGATTGACGTCTTGCATGATGCTTCTCATCTGCCTCTTGAGCCAGTCGTGATGCCTATCTTGCTTTTGGTGAAGAGCCACAAGAAGCTCTCTGTTATTGAGTGCACGAGCGCGCTTCTTGGGTCTCTTTGCAGCTGTGCTGTTGGTGGCTTCAGTTGATGCAGGGGCACGTGTGGTGCCAGCCATTGGATACACTCGGGAGAGAGCTTCAACACCTTCAATATTCTGAGTGAAGCTCTGGTGTTCTGCATTCTGAAGACTTAGTGGTTGCTTGGCCGGCTCTGGATATATTGCTTCAGCAGATGTGTCCACATCTGGCAAAAATATCCTATGATTGCGGGCTGAGGGTTGATAGGAGATTGCAGAGTGAAGCTTGATCAGCCTCATAACCCAAGGAGCATAAAATTTTAATCCAAACAGTTCTGAAGCAGACGCTGCAAATTGACGGATGAAGAGATCCTGTGTATTGAAGCATTTGCCGTGAAGAATGCAGAAGATGAGAGTCTTCATTGCACCATCAATCGTTGCATATCGAGAGTGTCCCTTGACTGGCCAGAGAGTCCGCCTTATGATGTGATATATTGTTCTGGGCAGGTACTCTAAGTCTTCAACGAAGAACCTAGTTGGATAGGGTGCATTTGGAGGAAATGGCTTCATCATTGAGAGCATCTGACTCATATCTGGCTCAGGACGCTGAAATATGCTCTCAATTGCTTCAGCATGGAGTTGGCACCCTTCTTCAAAGAATTCGCCAGGAGTGGGAAGGCCGGTAAGCTCAATTAGGTCGAAAGCATTGGCTTCATGATGGATATTGCCTGTCATCCATTCCAGAATCCATGTCTTCGGATCTCTGTTATAGCCTTTGATATGCAAAGTGGCATAGAACTGGAGCAGAAGCTCTTCGTTCCAGTGCTCTTCGTCAGTGATAAATGGCAGCAAACCCACTTGCTTGAAGCAATCCAGTGCTTCTTCCAGACCAGGCAGACCTGCAACAGCTTCAACCTCAAGGCGCTTGTGAGGAAAGATGCGGCCTTGGTTGTAGAGGATGCATGAATAATAGATGCGCTGTTGATGGCTCCAGAACCTATCTGATACAATCCGTTCCCTTGAATAAGGGTTCTTGGAGCGGTCGAAAAACGTGTTATCTGCCCTGAAGCCGTTGATGTTGAAGGAACCAGGAGCTGATGCAGGACCTGGGAACCTTGGTAGTCATGGGATCGGCTTCTGGACCTGGGGTCTGTGCGTAATATGATAGTTGCATTGTGGTCCGGCAGCAGACTCAGGCACAGAATGTTCAGGAGCAATAGCTTCGGTGTCTTCTGAAGCTGTTGTTGGGGAGGGCTCCACATTTGCTTCGGCGTTGTTTGTGGCAGCCTCAACATTTTCAGCTTCAGGCACGTTCTCCTTGAGAACTGCTTCTTGTTGGTGCGGGGGAGTTGGAGCTTGTGGTATTTCTGCTTGCTCTTCGGCTGATGCAGCCGGAATGTCTTCAGCAGCTTGAGCCCTTGGCCCTTTGCGAAGCCTATGGAGTGTAGGTGCCGGTGGAGTTGCAGTGGGTTGGGGCTCATCTTCCTCCTGTGGGCGATCTGCCCACGACGCATCTTGTGTGATTGGCGTCAATGGACGACCAATACTGATCTGTTCGCTTGTCTCAAGCTGAGGAAGGGCTGCATCACCTTGCACATTGTCTTGGGGACCAATGTCTTCAGCAGCATTGGGGTTGGCTGCTGGAATGTCTTCAGCGTGCGGAGCCTCTATGTAAGCAGGCTCATGCACTGTCAACTGACGATCTGCGTCAGGATAGCGGACGCAGAGTGGTTCAACTATCAGGGGCTCTGTGGGAGCAGCCCGAGATTTCTTGGTCTTGCGCTTCTTGATGATGGGTTCAGAAGGAGAGGCTTCAGAATGTTTTCTCTTCTTAGCTTTAGCCTCTGCAGTCTGTGTCTTCTTGTGCTGTGAGGCGGTTGATCGACTCTTTGGCTTCGAGCCAGTCGTTGCAGCAGGGAAGACAATTGGAGCATCAGGTTCTGACCTTGGCGCTTTAGGTTCGGGCACAGCCGCCTTCTTTTTCTTCTTCGCGGCCATCCTGGGGTCAATGCCGGGACGTCCAAGCGCCTTGCGCTTTTCTGCCTCATTGTAGGCTTGCACGCAGCGATCAGCCAAAGTCTTCATGCGTTCTCGCGAGCCTTGAGCTTCGGCACGCGTCTTCAGGAAGTTTTCTTTCAGCTCGTGCAACATGATCTTGAAGTTTTTCACTTCTTGCACACTGAGCTTGGCCACATGCTTCTTGAACTGAGCCTTTTCATGATCAATTTTCTGCTTCAGTTCTACAATTCGCTGGGCTATTGCAAGTTCTGAAGCGATTGCGCCTTGAAAAGCAACGCTGAGGCCTATGGGTAGCTGCAGATCATTGAAGCTTATGTCTGGTGTGTCAAACCATTCATCGATGAAGTTGTGGATGATGGTGACATCAAACAGAGGCAGATTGTTGAAGATTTCAGCCTCCTCCTTGCTCTTGATGAGCTGCTCAAGAGCATCATCTCCAAGATCTTCATCGCTTGAGAGATCAATGGCTTCGCAGCGCAGAATGTCAGCAGCTGTGAGCTCTTTGCCTGTGTGTCGCTGAGGCTTCTTGGCTTTTTGGGGCTTGGACACTCATGATAAGCCTTCTGACTGCACACTGGCTTCAGGAGGTGCAGTTGCTAAAGGCTTCACTCTTGCGATATTGGGAGAAGCGGCTGGCTTTGAAGCTTTTGGAGCTTTTGGCTTCTTCTGCTTTGGCTTAGAAGCAGCAGGGGCGTCATCTGACTCAGTATCTACTGGAGGGTCATTCACAGCAGTCCCTTGGACTAGGATGCGAGTGATGAGGCCTGCAAGATTGGCATACGGCCCGATGATATTGGGATCGGCGTTGCGTGTGCCATCTGCCCTTGGTGAGGAGGGACCAGGGTTGAAGTCAAGCCCAAATTTCTTCTTGTTTATCTTCGCTGACTGTTGTGCAAACTGAAAGTTGCGCTTGAAGAGATTATCATCGCGGCACCAGAGAAGTGATGACGGATGTGCCTCAGCTGGCTGTGGTCCTCTCACCATGCATGGATAGAAGCCTTGAGCAATGGCTTCGTCTCTGGACCTGGGTACGAGATTTTTGTATAATACATCTCCCCACGGTCTCTTGATGGCGCACTTCTCCGCATATTCCTGAGTGACGAAGCGGTAGTGGAACCATTGCTCTGCCCAATATCTTAGAATCCATTGGATTCGTGTCTTGCGCTGACCATAGCTTTCTTCAGGATCAGTTTTGTACATCTCTGCCAATTCATCAGGCAGATCTTTGGACGTTTCACCACGTCGTTGTCTGCCTCCCTTCCTTGCAGCTGTTTCTGAAGCCATGAATAACTTGGAAGGCTTCAAGATGTTCAAAGGCTTCAAAGGCTTCCTTTTGCAAGAACTGGCTTTAGGCGAGTTGATATGATGCTGCAAGTACTTTGCAAATGAATGCAGACTATGAGAACCAAAGGATTCTCCCACGGACATGTACCTGTGACGGCATTAAGGTGCGAGGGAAGGGGAAGAGGTCATATGCATTCTCAGAAGATTTTGAAGATAAATCGGTTTAGAAGACATTGACCTCATTATGCGAAGACATTCACTTATAGATAAGAAGTTGGTTCCAGATTTGTACGAACCCATAGATCAGTACAAGTGAGGAATCTAACTACTTTATGAATCACAAGTGAATATACTAGGCATGTTATGAGATGCAGCAAGAGATTTAACTGGTGTGAAGAGAAACTTCTTATGGCAGAAAGTGACTGAACTGTAGGATCAAAAGAAGCTGTAAAAAGAGGTTTTATTTACCACACTTGGAACTGCTAGACGAAGTGAGATTTGAGGCCGAGCGGTTCGATCCTCCGTGCCCTAACTTGGCGACGGAAGACACCTACGGCGACAGCGGAGAGAGCGATGTCCGCTGTCGGCGTGAAAACGGCGTCAGAGAGGTTGCGGCAGTGAAGCGCTTCGTCGCCGGCGTCGTCGAGTGCTAGCGGTGGCGCTAGGGTTCGTGCGAGGGTGGAAGAAGGAGATGATTACCGCAGTGAATCGTGTATTTATATGGATAGAGGCGGCACTGCGCTATTACGCAGGTACCCCTGGCGGTTCGCATTTGAGGCACGCGTGGCCAGTTAGAGGAAGATTGGGATTTGTTCCATGTCCCACTCACGCCTAAATTGTCGGGCGGTTGTTCCTTCTTCTCCGGATCTTATGTGGAGGAATGAGCATTAAAAACGGACTTTTATGGTTGTCACTATGTCTTCAGCTGACAAGGACACAGTGAAGGCATTTGACAGTTTCAACAGAATGCATATGACTTGGAGAGATAGAGTTTGAGATAGAAAGCATAGAGAGGTTAGGGTTCGATCACATTCACTTAGTTCAAAAGATTCAATCAAGAAGACATAGCTATAAGTGAATGCTGTAGAGGACAGAACATCAGTACATATGTATCCATATAATCAACGCGGTGAAGATAATCATGAAGACATATTGAGAATGAAGCCAAACCAAATGTGAAGACATTGCGAGGTAACGCCATGAGTGAAACACTTCAAAATAGAACGTTTGGTGGTGGCGTTACCCACCGTATAGGAAGTATTAGACCCAGACACGGCGCACAATTATCGTGGCGCTCCGAAGTCAAATTCCACATTAATGTATTCACACTTAGAATGTATGTCTTCATTGTTTGAAGATATACGCTACTTCGTGTGTTGCACATCTAAGTCATCAATATGCTTAAGTGTTAGGATGTGTGCCTGATCACAGGACATTTGAGGATTCCAAGATATTTAGCTCACGCCGTAACTTGCAAAATCTCTTCTCATCCAAGGGCTTTGTGAAGATATCTGCCAATTGCTCTTCAGTGTTGACGTGTATGATATCAATGTCTTCCTTCACAACATGATCTCTGAGAAAGTGATGACGAATTTCAATGTGCTTTGTCTTCGAGTGCTGAACTGGGTTGTTGGCAATCTTGATGGCGCTTTCGTTGTCGCAGTAAAGTGGCACTTGCTTCAGATGAATGCCATAATCCTTGAGTGTTTGCTTCATCCACAGAAGCTGAGCGCAGCAAGATCCAGCAGCAATGTATTCAGATTCAGCAGTGGAGAGAGATACACAGTTCTGCTTCTTTGAAGACCAACATACAAGTGATCGTCCCAGAAAATGACATGTGCCTGATGTAGATTTGCGATCAACTTTGTCACCAGCATAATCAGCATCCGAAAATCCAACCAGATCAAACTCTGAGCCCTTTGGATACCATAATCCTAGAGTTGGGGTGTGATCCAAATATCGAAGAATTCGCTTCACAGCTAAGTGATGCGACTCCTTTGGTGTCGCTTGAAATCGAGCACACATGCAAACACTAAGCATGATATCTGGCCTAGATGCACATAAATAAAGCAAAGACCCAATCATGGAGCGGTATACCTTTTGATCGAACTCTTTACCATTGTCGTCGGGACCCAGATGATGCTTGGCTGGCATTGGTGTTGTGAAGCCTTTGCAGTCTTGCATACCGAACTTCTTCAGGCACTCTTTAAGATATTTCTCTTGAGATATGAAGATGCCGTTGCGTTGTTGCCGTATTTGAAGACCGAGAAAGAACTTCAGCTCACCCATCATGGACATCTGATATTGCTCTTGCATCATGTATCCAAACTCTTCACTATACTTCTGATTGGTGCATCCGAAGATAATGTCATCCACATATATTTGGCACACAAACAGTTCACCATCATATGTCTTCGTAAAAAGAGTGGGATCCAGGGAACCAGGTATGAAGCCTTTGCTTTTCAGAAAGTACTTGAGTGTATCATACCAGGCCCTAGGGGCTTGTTTGAGGCCATACAGTGCCTTGTTGAGCTTGTATACCATATCAGGATGTTTTGGATTTTCAAAGCCAGGTGGTTGTGCAACATACACTTCTTCTTCAATCTTGCCATTGAGAAAGGCACTTTTCACATCCATCTGATAGAGAAGTATGTTATGATGATTTGCATAGGCCAGCAGTATGCGTATGGCTTCAAGCCTAGCCACAGGAGCAAATGTTTCATCGAAGTCAATGCCCTCCACTTGAGTATATCCTTGAGCAACTAGACGAGCTTTGTTTCTGACAACTTGACCATGCTCATCTTGCTTGTTGCGGTATATCCATTTGGTGCCTATTATGTTGTGCTTCCGTGGATCAGGACGCTTAACCAGTTCCCATACATTATTCAGCTCAAACTGGTGAAGCTCTTCTTGCATAGCTTGAATCCATTCAGGTTCCATGAAGGCTTCTTCAACTTTCTTGGGTTCTGATATTGAGACGAATGCCAAATGCCCACAGAAGTTTGTTAGCTGAGTTGCCCTTGAACGAGTGAGTGGACCAGGTGCATTGATGCTGTCCAGTATTTTGTCAATTTGTACTTCATTTGCAACACGAGGGTGTGTGGGGCGAAGACTTTGCTCTTGCTGATCTATGTGGTCATTTAAAGGTATATCTTCAGGCAGAGCATTGTCTTCATGTGGATCAGGTGCTGAGATGATAAGTTCTTCTTCAGGTTGAGCTTCAGAAGGTACAATTTCTCCAGTTCCCATAAGCTTGATTGATTCATTTGCTGGAACTTCATCTAGCACATTTGGCAATTGCTCTCTTTGTGATCCATTGGTTTCATCAAATCGCACATCCACTGTTTCAACCACTTTGTAGTGGAAGAGATTGAAGACTCTGTAGGAGTGCGAATCCTTTCCATATCCAAGCATGAAGCCTTCATGTGCTTTTGGTGCAAACTTTGAGGTGTGGTGTGGGTCCTTGATCCAGCATTTTGCGCCAAATACTCTGAAATAACTGACATTTGGCTTCTTGCCAGTTAGGAGTTCATAAGATGTCTTGTTCAGTAGCTTGTGAAGATAAACACGATTGATTGTATGGCATGCAGTATCAATGGCTTCAGTCCAGAATTTTCTTGGAGTCTTGTATTCATCTAGCATTGTTCTGGCCATCTCAATGAGTGTTCTGTTCTTGCGTTCGACGACGCCATTCTGCTGTGGCGTGTATGGAGCTGAGAATTCATGCGTGATGCCCAAGGTGTCCAGATATGTATCAAGACCAGTGTTCTTGAATTCAGTGCCATTGTCACTTCTGATGTGCTTTATCTTGGCGCCAAAATTGTTCATAGCTCGATTTGCGAAGCGTCTGAAGACATCCTGCACTTCAGTCTTGTAAAGGATTATGTGCACCCAAGTATATCTAGAATAATCATCAACAATTACGAAGCCATAGAGGCATGCAGAAGTAGTAGAAGTTGAGTAGTGAGTGGGACCGAAAAGATCCATGTGAAGCAGTTCGAAGGGTTGAGTAGTGGTCATGATTGTCTTCGAAGGATGTTTTGCCCTTGTCATCTTCCCTGCTTCACAGGCACCGCATAAGTGATCTTTCTTGAACTTGACGCCCTCGATGCCTATGACGTGCTTTTTCTTCGCAAGGGTGTGGAGGTTCCTCATGCCAGCATGCCCAAGCCTTCGATGCCAAAGCCAGCATTCTGAAGCTTTTGCAAGAAGACATACTGCAAGTTGTGGTCCTGCTGAGAAATCTACCACATACAAATCACCTTTCCTATACCCTTCAAACACTAGAGATTTGTCAGATTCCATTAGCACCAGGCAGCGATATTTGCCAAACATTACAATCATATTCAAATCGCAAAGCATTGAGACAGACATTAAGTTGAAGCCAAGGGATTCAACAAGCATGACTTTATCCATGTGTTGATCCTTTGAGATTGCAACTCTACCTAGACCCAATACCTTACTTTTACCAGTGTCAGCGAATGTAATGTGGCTCTTGTCGGATGGACGTAAAGTTGAGTCCATAAGAAGGCTTCTTCTGCCAGTCATGTGATTTGTACACCCACTGTCAATAATCCATTCTGAAGACTTTGAAGTCGCTGGTATCGTACCCTACAGTGCAGTTAGGGGGATAGGCTTCACGAAGAGTGTTGTGAAGCATAAACATTTGACGAACCAGTGGGTTATGAAAACTTAGATCCAGATTAGGACTAATGGGGAGAGTAGCATGCGATTCAAGAACGAAGTACATAATGATGCCATTTGGGCATTTTATCTTGCGCCCCACAAGATTTTTATGGTCCCCAGCAATAGCATCAGAAGATTTTGTTTTTGTGCTGGAGACCTTTCCCTGCAAAGGAGAGTTAAGCTTTCTTAACCACCCACATCTTCAAGGGTGGCTTAGAAGCTATAAGTCTAAGTGCAGCATCTGAGAATTTTGGCTTTGAAACCTTAGCAAACAGTCTAGCAGGTGGACAATAATACTCATAGGAATAAGCAGAATAATTTTTGGTCATATGAACATGACGGTTCGATGAACCACTCTCATATTCATATGCCTGAGTATGGTTCCCCTGCAAAACATTTGCGTTAGTGCGACTCAGGTGAGTCCCCTGTTTGTATGAAGCATTTGGACCATATGAAGCCTTTGGTCTGAGGTTTGTCTTCTTTAAGTGAGGTGTCATGAAGACATTCACAGGAAGATTTTCCAGACATGTTTTCGGAACCCAGATCTTCTTCATAGGCGGTCCATTCCTGCAGTTAGTACCAATGTACCTGGCAAACACTTCATCATTCTGATTCTTAAACAGTTTATAGTTTGCATCAAAGGATTCATCAATGATAATTGGGTTAGCACAAGTGAAGCCAGACAGATTGGATGGATCTGCTGAGGATTCCTTTGCAGCAACCCATGTGGTTTTGGGGTACTGCTCAGGTTTCCAGTAAGACCCATCTGCATTAATTTTCCTCACGAACCCAACACCCTCTTTCCTAGGGTTTCGGTTCAGAATCTGCTTCTTAAGGACATCACATAATGTCTGATGCCCTTTCAGACTTTTGTACATCCCTGTTTCAAGCAATGTCTTCAACCTAGCATTCTCATCAGCAATAGCAGTGGTATCCTCAGCAGAGGGGTTAGTTACCACATCAACAGTTGAAGATATTGAAATAGTAGTAGCAGTGGAACATTCAGCAACAGAAGCAGCATTATCACGCTCAATGCATTTAAGACATGGTGGTTCAAATCCTTCCTGAGCGGGACTGATCTGTTCAGCGCGAAGTGACTCGTTTTCCTTTTGAAGATCTTCATGAGCCACCCTCAATTTCTCAAGTTCTTGCTTCCTTTGAAGATAATCATAGGAAAGCTTTTCATGAGTTGTTGAGAGAGTATCATGACGATCTTCAAGTTCCTGATACTTAACGTGAAGGTTTTTTATGTCTTCAATTAAGGATTCAGATCGAGTCATTTCAGCACCCAACAGATCATCGCTTCTGTCTAACAATTTTTGAATATGTTCCATAGCTTTCTGTTGTTCAGTTGCAATTTTAGCAAGTGTTTTGTAGCTAGGTTTTGAATCACATTCAGAGTCATCGTCACTAGATGTTTCATAGCGAGTTGTGCGTGTGTTTACCTTGGCACCGCGTGCCATGAAGCAGTAGGTAGGAGTGGAGTCGTTCTTGTCATTTGCGTCGGTGTCGGTGATGCAGTCATTGTCTTCAGTATTGAAGATGGACTTGGCGATGTATGCTGTTGCCAGACTCGCAATGCCAGAATCAGACTCCTCCTCAGACTCCACCTCTGCCTCCTCAGATGCGGATTCCTCCTCTGAATCCATCTCCTTGCCTACAAACGCACGCGCCTTGCCAGATGAGCTCTTCTTGTGTGATGAAGACTTTGATGAAGACTTGGAAGAAGACTTTGAGTGTTTCTTCTTCTTCTTGTCGTCAGAATCATATTCCTTGCTCTTCTTCTTCCTTCTGTTCTCATTGTCCCACTGTGGACACTCAGAGATGAAGTGCCCAGTTTTCTTGCACTTGTGACATGTTTTCTTCTTGTAGTCATGAGCAGAAGCTTCATCATTCCTTGAGCTTGATCGTGAAGATTTTCTGAAGCCTTTCTTCTTGGTGAATTTTTGAAACTTCTTCACTAGCATTGCAAGTTCTCTTCCAATGTCTTCAGGATCATCAGAACTGCAGTCAGATTCTTCTTCAGATGAGGAGACAGCTTTTGCCTTCAAGGCACGAGTTCGCCCATAGTTTGGACCGTAGATATCTCTTTTCTCAGAAAGCTGAAACTCATGTGTGTTGAGGCTCTCAAGTATGTCAGACGGATCGAGTGTCTTGAAATCAGGACGTTCTTGAATCATCAGGGCCAGAATGTCAAACGAACTATCAAGTGATCTCAGCAGCGTCTTGACGATTTCATGTTTGGTGATCTCAGTAGCGCCGAGGGCTTGAAGCTCATTTGTGATGTCAGTGAGCCGATCAAAGGTGTGCTGGACATTCTCATTGTCATTTCGTTTGAAGCGGTTGAAGAGATTGCGAAGGACACTGATTCTTTGATCTCTCTGGGTTGATATGCCTCCATTAACTTTGGAGAGCCAATCCCAGACCAGTTTGGATGTCTTCAAGGCACTCACACGGCCATACTGTCCTTTGGTCAGATGACCACAGATGATATTCTTGGCAGTAGAGTCCAGTTGAACGAACTTCTTGACATCAGCAGCAGTGACACCTTCTCCAGCCTTGGGAACGCCGTTTTCGACAACATACCATAGGTCGACGTCAATGGCTTCAAGATGCATGCGCATCTTATTCTTCCAGTAGGGATATTCAGTTCCATCGAAGACGGGACAAGCAGCGGAGACTTTGATTATCCCTGCAGTCAACATAGCTAAAACTCCAGGTGGTTAAACCGAATCACACAGAACAAGGGAGCACCTTGCTCTGATACCAATTGAAAGTGCGTTATATCGACTAGAGGGGGGTGAATAGGCGATTTTTATGAAAGTCTTCAAAACGTGAGAGTTATGAAGACAAACAGTGAAGATTATGCCTATTACTATGCAGCGGAAGTTAGATTACACTAGTCCAGCCATGGTCATGTATTCAATAGAGTGAAAGCGCAGTGACAAACAGCTTCAGTGTAATAAGGATCAGGTAGGAAGAAGTTATGAAGCCAAACAGATCATACATTCATGTTGTGAAGACAAAAGATAAAGCAAGCATGCAATGGCTTCACAATGAATAACTGTAAGCGAAAGGAAGTGAAGATGAAACCAGTGACAGGTTGAAGACAATGATTTGTTGGACCAGTTCCAGTTGCTGTGACAACTGTACGTCTGGTTGGAGCGGCTAGGTATTTAAACCAAAGGACACACAGTCCCGGACACCCAGTCAAGGACACTTAGTCCAAGACACCCAGTCCTCACCGTTTTCTCCTTGAGCTAAGGTCACACAGACCTCGCCCAATCACTCTGGTAAGTCTTCAAGGTAGACTCCCAAACCTTCACAGACTTCGTTCACTGGCAATCCACAATTTCTCTTGGATGCTCTGAACGCGACGCCTAACCGTCTGGAGGATGCACAGTCCTCAAGTGTAATAAGTCTTCAAATCACACAGACACGAAGACTTAAGTGATGCCCAATTTACTCTGGCTCTGGGTGGTTAGGGCTTTTCTCCTCACTGGGAATTTTTCTTTCAAAGGCTTCGAGGTGGGTTGCTCTCAAACGACAAAAGCCGTGCACTGAAATCTGAGTAGACAACCATTTAAGGTTGTGGGGGGTGGACTATTTATAGCCACTTGGCAACCCGGCCTAATCTGTCCGAAATGACCCTGGGTCACTAAGGAACTGACACGTGTACCAACGGTCGGATTTCGAACTCACACGGCAACTTTACTTGGGCTACAAGTAAAGCTGACTTGTCTGACTCTGGACAAGATTTTCTCTCATAGGCTTCGCTCGAAGACATAGGATTTGAATTAGGCATCACTTCAGTCATTCTGACTGGTTCTCTTCGACCCCACTTAACAGTACGGTGGTTCCTATGACACAACATGAATGAAATAAAACTACGAAGGATCTAGGTCTTCGAGTTCCAAAAGCTTCATAGGGAGTCTTCTCATGTCATTGTCTTCAATATGAATATCTTCATAAACCACCATTGTCTTCAATGTCTTCGTACATTTTTAGGGGTCATCTCTGGTAGTAAAACCGAATCAATGAGGGACTTCTACCTGTGTTTTCCTGCAATTCTCACAAACACATTAGTCCCTCAACTAGGTTTGTCGTCAATACTCCAAAACCAACTAGGAGAAGCCGGCGATGTCTAGGCATCGGGGAACCACAGCGAGGAGGAGAATGGAGCAGGGGCGCGCGACTGGGGAAGGCAGGTGATGGCGGCTTGCTCTGGCGCGGGGAAGGTAAGGAAGAATGGCGCGGCGCATCGAGCACTGTGGGCGCGCGACAACGGCAGCAACGCCATTGCCGGCGACGTCCTTGGCACAACGCAGGGGAGGCGGAGCAGAGGAACGGAGTGCCCAGCCGCTCGAGGTCGAGCTCGCGCACGAGGGGAGAGGGTGAGGGCTCCTCCCTGGCGGCGCTGGAGGGAGGATGAGAGGGAGAGGTATCGAGCAGAGGGGTCGAGGGAGATGGGGATGGCGCAGTCCTGGGAATCGAGAGGGAGATCGAGGAGAGGGAGATGGGATCGGGCAGAGGGCAGAGGGCGCGTGCGTTGGTGGCGCTAGAGGAGGAGACGAGGGAGAGTGGGGGTTGGGCTAGGGTTAGAGCAGTTAAGGTGGGTCGGTGCTGGATGGGCCTAGTGGCATGCGGTTGATGGGCTTCTTCTCTCCCTTCTTCAAATCTCTTCCAAAAACAGAAAAGCAAAGAAAGAAAGAAAGAAAGAAAGGGAGAGAAAATAAAAGAGTGGACAAGAATTTGGACGTGGGGATAATTTTACTGGACTCGCAATAAAGATCTTGATCCAATAAAAGTATAAATGGGCATGTGTACAAAGTTTGGATTCGAACTCGTTGGAATTAAATTCAAATGAGTTCGAGTAAGAAGTGGGCGTTAGAAAGGTCCCAAAATGTTGAGATTTTAGGTGGAGCTCGGGGAAGTGACGAAAGAAATTATAGTAAAAGTTTGGGGACCAAACTTGAAGCGGAAAAGGGCATGTGATAAATTGCAAGTGTGTTATAGGTGATTCCGAAAATGGAATATTTAATATAGCTCCCTAATATTGGGAGGATATGTTATAAAGAGAATCACCATGTGAATTCCCTCGATTTAAATGGATCAAAGATCCATGCCATTTATTTAGTTGAGTTAAGAAAAGAAATGACATGATGCAATGCACATGATGCAAAGAACCAAACAATTCACACGACGAAACCCGGAAATCCTCGAAGGCATTTGAAGCTCCGGTCTTGGGGCGTTACAATAAAACTATATGATTTGATCAACTCATCAAAGCGTATATTCCAACTCCGAGATGCTTGCACCAGTACATAGATGGATCGCTGGAGCTTGCACACCAGTACAAAACCTTCTAGTTGCATCGTATACAACTCTTCTTTAATAAATCCATTAAGAAATGTAGTTTTGATATCCATTTGCCAGATTTCATAAAATGCGGCAACTGCTAACATGATTCGGACAGACTTTTAAGCATCGATACGAGTGAAAAAATCTCATCGTAGTCAACACTTTAAACTTGTCGAAAACCTTTTTGCGACAATTCGAGCTTCGTAGATAGTAACACTACTATTACCGCCTGTCTTCCTCTTGAAGATCCATTTATTTTGAATGGCTTACCGATCAATGGCAAGTCAATGAAAGTCCATACTTTGTTCTCATACATGGATCCCATCTCAGATTTCATGGCCTTCAGCCATTTCGCGGAATCTGGGCTCATCATCGCTTCCTCATAGTTTGTAGGTTCGTCATGGTCTAGTAACATGACTTCCAGAACAGGATTACCGTACCACTCTGGTGCGGAACATACTCTGGTTGACCTACGAGGTTCGGTAGTAACTTGATCTGAAGTATCATGATCATCATCATTAACTTCCTCACTAATTGGTGTAGGCATCACTGGAACTGATTTCTGTGATGAACTACTTCCAAATTCGAGAGAAGGTACAATTACCTCATCAAGTTCTACTTTCCTCCCACTCACTTCTTTCGAGAGAAACTCCTTCTCTAGAAAGGATCCACTCTTAGCAACAAAAATCTTGTCTTCAGATCTATGATAGAAGGTGTACCCAATAGTTTCTTTTGGGTATCCTATGAAGACGCACTTCTTCGATTTGGGTTTGAGCCTATCAGGCTAAAACTTTTTTACATATGCATCACAACCCCAAAATTTAAGAAACGACAGCTTAGGTTTCTTGCTAAACCACAGTTCATACGGTGTCATCTCAACGGATTTTTAGACGGTGCCCTATTTAACATGAATGCAGCTGTCTCTAATGCATAACCCCAAAACGATAGCGGTAAATCAGTAAGAGACATCATAGATCGCACCATATCTAATAAAGTGTGTTACGATGTTCGGACACACCATTACGTTGTGGTGTTCCAGGTGGCGTGAGTTGCGAAACTATTCCGCATTGTTTCAAATGAAGACCAAACTCATAACTCAAATATTCACCTCCACAATCATATCGTAGAAACTTTATTTTCTTGTTATGTTGATTTTCCACTTCACCCTGAAATTCTTTGAACTTTTCAAATGTTTCAGACTTATGTTTCATCAAGTAGATATACCCATATCTGCTCAAATCATCTGTGAAGGTCAGAAAATAACGATACCCGCCGCGAGCCTTAACACTCATCGGACCGTATACATCGTTATGTATTATTTCTAATAAGTCAGTGGTTCGCTCCATTGTTCCGGAGAATGGAGTCTTAGTCATCTTGACCACGAGGCATGGTTCTCAAGCATAAAATGATTCATAATCAAGTGATTCCAAAAATCCATCCGCATGGAGTTTCTTCATGCGCTTTACACCAATATGACTTGAACGACAGTGCCACAAATATGTTGCACTATCATTATCAACTTTGCATCTTTTGGCATCAATATTATGAGTATGTGTATCATTACGATCGAGATTCAATAAACCATTTATATCAAGTGTATGACCATAGAAGGTTTTATTCATGTAAACAGAACAACAATTATTCTTTGACTTAAATGAATAACCGTATTGCAATAAACATGATCCAATTATATTCATGCTCACCGCAAACACCAAATAACATTTATTTTGATCCAACACTAATCTCGAAAGTATAGGGAGTGTACAATGATGATCATATCAATCTTGGAACCACTTCCAACACACATCGTCACTTCATTCTTAACTAGTCTATGTTCATTCTGCAACTCCCGTTTCGAGTTACTAATCTTAGCAACTGAACCGGTATCAAATACCCTGGGGTTACTATGAACACTAGTAAAGTACACATCAATAACATGTATATCAAATATACTTTTGTTCACTTTGCCATCCTTCTTATCCACCAAGTATATGGGGTAGTTCCGCTTCGAGTGACCATTCCCTTTGCAGTAGAAGCACTCAGTTTCAGGCTTAGGTTCAGCTTTGGGCTTCTTCACGGGAGTGATAACTTGCTTGCCATTCTTCTTGAAGTTCCCTTTCTTTCCCTTACCCTTTTACTTGAAACTAGTGGTCTTGTCAACCATTAACATTTGATGATTTTCTTGATTTCTACCTTCGTTGATTTCAGCATCATGAAGAGCTCGGGAATCGTTTCCGTCATCCCTTGCATATTATAGTTCATCACGTAGTTCCAGTAACATGGCGATTGTGACTGGAGAACTCTGTCAATCACTGTCTTATTTGGAAGATTAACTCCCACTTGTTTCAGGTGATTGTAGTACTCAGACATTCTGAGCACATGCTCACTTGTTGAGCTATTCTCCTCCTTCTTGTAGGAAAAGTACTTGTCAGAGGTCTCATACCTATCGACTCGGGCATGAGTCTGAAATACTAATTTCAGCTCTTGGAACATCTTATATGCTCTGTGGCATTCAAAATGTTTTTGAAGTCCCGGTTCTAAGCCGTAAAGCATGGCGCACTAAACTATCAAGTAGTCATCATACCGAGCTTGCCAAACGTTCATAACGTCTGCATCTGCTCCTGCAATAGGTCCGTCACCTAGCGGTGCATCAAGGACATAATTCTTCTGTGCGGCAATGAGGATAATCCTCATATCATGGAGCTAGTCCGCATCATTGCTACTAACATCTTTCAACATAGTTTTTCTCTAGGAACATATCATAAATAAAACGGGGAAGCTATACGTGAGCAATTGATCTACAACACAGATATGCAAATACTATCAGGACTAAGTTCATGATAAATTTAAGTTCAACTAATCATATTACTTAAGTACTCCCACTTAGATAAACATCCCTCTAATCATCTAAGTGATCACATGGTCCATATCAACTAAACCATGTCCGATCATCACGTGAGATGGAGTAGTTTCAATGGTGAACATGACTATGTTGATCATATCTACTATATGAGTCATGCTCGACCTTTCGGTCTCGGTGTTCTGAGGCCACATTTTCATATGCTAGGCTCGTCAAGTTTAACCTGAGTATTCTGCTTGTGCAAAACCGGCTTGCACCCGTTGTATGTGAACGTAGAGCTTATCACACCCAATCATCACGTGGTGTCTCGGCACGACGAACTGTAGCAACAGTGCATACTCAGGGAGAACACTTATACCTTGAAATGTAGTGAGAGATGATCTTATAATGTTACCGCCGTACTAAGCAAAATAAGATGCATAAAGGATAAATATCGCGTGCAATCAATATAAGTGATATGATATGGCCATCATCATGTTGTGCCTTTGATCTCCATCTCCAAAGCACCGTCATGATCACCATCGTCACCGGCTTGACACCTTGATCTCCATCGTAGCATCATTGTCGTCTCGCCAACTATTGCTTCTACGACTATCACTACCGCTTAGTGATAAACTAAAGCAATTACATGGCGATTGCGTTTCATACAATAAAGTGACAACCATATGGCTCCTGCCAGTTGCAAATAACTGTGTTACAAAACATGATCATCTCATACAACAATTTATATAATCACGTCTTGACCATATCACATCACAACATGCCCTGCAAAAACAAGTTAGACGTCCTCTACTTTGTTGTTGCAAGTTTTGCGTGGCTGCTACGGGCTTAGCAAGAACCGTTCTTACCTACGCATCAAAAACCACAACGCGGTATAGTCATTGCTTTTGATCTTCAGAAAGAACCCTGTTCATTGAATCCTATTCAATTAAAGTTGGAGAAACTGACACCCGCCAGCCACCTGTGTGCAAAGCACGTAGGTAGAATCAGTCTCATGAACGCGGTCATGTAATGTCGGTCCGGGCCGCTTCATCCAACAATACCGCCGAATCAAGAAACAACTAGTGACGGAAAGAAATATGTATATACCCACACCCACAACTCCTTTGTATTCTACTCGTGCATATAACGTCTACGCATAGACCTGGCTCTGATACCACTGTTGGGGAACGCAGTATTTCAAAAAATTCCTACGATCACGCAAGATCTATCTATGAGATGCATAGCAACGAGAGGGGAGAGTGTGTCTACGTACCCTCATAGACCAAACACGGAAGCGTTTAGTAACGCGGTTTATGTAGTCGAACGTCTTCGTGATCCAACCGGTCAAGTACCGAACGCATGGCACCTCCGTGATATGCACACGTTCATCTTGGTGACGTCCCTCGTACTCTTGATCCAGTTGAGTCCGAGGGAGAGTTTCGTCAGCACGACGGCGTGTTAACGGTGCTGATGAAGTTACCGGCGCAGGGCTTCGCCTAAGCACTACGATGATATTACCGAGGTGTGCATCTGTGGAGGGGGACACCGCACAAGGCTAAAACAATTGTCAACTTTTTTGTGCCTATGGGGTGCCTCCCTCCCCCGTATATAAAGGAGGGGAGGAGGGGTCCGGCCGGCCCACATGGTGCGCCCCAAGGGGGGATTCCTACTCCTACTAGGAGTAGGTTTCCCTCCTTTCCTAGTCCTAATAGGAGGGGGAGGAAGGGGGAGAGGAGAAGAAGGAAAGGGGGCCCCCTCCCAATTCGGATTGGGCTTGGGGGGCGCGCCCCCACCTCTTGGTTGCCTCCTCTCTCTTCCACTAAAGCCCATGTAGGCCCATTAAGCCCCCGGGGGGTTCCAGTAACCCCCCGATACTCCGGTATATGCCCGAACTCATCTGAAACCATTCCGGTGTCCAAACATAACCTTCCAATATATCAATCTTCATGTCTTGACCATTTAGAGACTACTCATCATGTTTGTGATCACATCCGGGACTCCGAACTACCTTCGGTACATCAAAACACATAAACTCATAATACCGATCGTCATCGAACGTTAAGCGTGCGGACCCTACGGGTTCGAGAACTATGTAGACATAACCGAGACTCATCTCCGGTCAATAACCAATAGCGGAACCTAGATGTGTCTGTGATCACATCCAGGACTCCGAACTACCTTCGGTACATCAAAACACATAAACTCATAATACCGATCGTCATCGAATGTTAAGCGTGCGGACCCTACGAGTTCGAGAACTATGTAGACATAACTGAGACTCATCTCCGGTCAATAACCAATAGCGGAACCTAGATGATCATATTGGTTCCTACATATTCTACGAAGATCTTTATCGGTCAAACCGCATAACAACATACGTTGTTCCCTTTGTCATCGGTATGTTACTTGCCCGAGATTGATCGTCGGTATCATCATACCTAGTTCAATATCGTCACCGGAAGTCTCTTTACTCGTTCTGTAATGTATCAACCTGCAACTAATTCATTAGTCACATTGCTTGCAAGGCTTATAGTGATGTGCATTACCAAGAGGGCCCAGAGATACCTCTCCGACAATCGGAGTGACAAATCCTAATCTCGATCTATGCCAACTCAACAAACACCATCGGAGACACCTGTAGAGCATCTTTATAATCACCTAGTTACATTGTGACGTTTGATAGCACACTAAGTGTTCCTCCGGTATTCGGGAGTTGCATGATCTCATAGTTATAGGAACATGTATAAGTCATGAAAAAAGCAATAGAAATAAACTAAACGATCATAGTGCTAAGCTAACGGATGGGTCTTGTCCATCACATCATTCTCTAATGATGTGATCCCGTTCATCAAATGTGTCTATGGCTAGGAAACTTAACCATCTTTGATTAACGAGCTAGTCTAGTAGAGGCATACTAGGGACACTCTGTTTGTCTATGTATTCACACATGTACTAAGTTTCCGGGTAACACAATTCTAGCATGAATAATAAGCAATTATCAGGATATAAGGAAATATAAATAACAACTTTATTATTGCCTCTAGGGCATATTTCCTTCAGGTTGTCCCCTCCTGGTGGCCCAGCAGACCCTGAAACCGACACTATAAAATCCTATTTTTCCAGAAAAAAATCAGGGAGAAAGAATTAACGCGTTCCATGAGACAGAGCCACCGTCACCTCCTGTTCTTCATCGGGAGGCCAGATCTGGAGTCCGTTTGGGGCTCCGAAGAGGGGGATCTTCGATCTTCGTCATCACCAACATTCTCCATCGCCAATTCCATGATGCTCCTCACCGGGAGTGAGTCATTGATACGTCCATTTTGCATCATGTTTTATTACTGTTATTTATGATGTTTTTATCCATAATAATGCTTTTTGGAGTAATTCTAATGCCTTTTCTCTCATAATATGCAAGGTATACACAAAGAGGGAGAATTCTGGCAGCTAGAAATCTGGACCTGGAAAAGCTACGTCAGGCGACCTATTCCGCACAACTCCAAACAAGCTGAAACTTGACGGAGATTTTTTTATCAAATATATGATGAATATTGGAGCAAATAACTACCGGAGGGGGCCCACCAGGTGGGCGCAACCCACCAGGGCGCGCCTTGGTGGGTTGTGCTCACCCAGGCCCACCACCGGTGCCCACCTTCTGGTATATAAGTCATTTTGACCTAGAAAAAAATAAGGAGAGGACTTTCGGGATGGAGTGTCGCCATCTCGAGGCGTAACTTGGGCATGAGCACTTTTGCCCTCCGGCTGAGCGATTCCACCGGGGGAACTTCCCTCCCGGAAGGGGAAATCATCGTCATCACCGTCACCAACAAGTCTCCCATCTTGGGAAGGGAAATCTCCATCAACATCTTCAACAGCACCATCTCATCTCAAACCCTAGTCCATCTCTTGTGTTCAATCTTGTTACCGGAACTATAGATTGGTGCTTGTGGGTGACTAGTAGTGTTGATTACATCTTGTAGTTGATTACTATATGGTTTATTTGGTGGAAGATTATATGTACCCCTCTGATCTTGATCATGATTATCATTTGTGAGTAGTTACTTTTGTTCTTGAGGTCACGGGAGAAATCATTTGCAAGTAATCATGTGAACTTGATATGTGTTCGATATTTTGATAGTATGTATGTTGTGATTCCCTTAGTGGTGTCATGTGAACGTCGACTACATGACACTTCACCATATTTGGGCCTAAGGGAATGCATTGTGGAGTAGCAATTAGATGATGGGTTGCGAGAGTGACAGATGCTCAAACCCCAGTTTATGCGCTATTCCGTAAGGGATCGATTGGATCCAAAAGTTTAATGCTATAGTTAGAAGTTATTCTTAATACTTTTCTTGTATTTGCGTATGCTTGCGGGAGGGTTAATCATAAGTAGGAGGTTTGTTCAAGTAAGAATAGCACCTAAGCACTGGTCCACCCACATATCAAATTATCAAAGTAGCGAACACAAATTGAACCAACATGGTGAAAGTGACTAGATGAATTCCCGTGTGCCCTCAAGAACACTTTGCTTATCATAAGAGGCCGTTTTGGACTGTCCTTTGCCTCAAAAGAATTGGGATACCTTGCTGCACTTTGGTTACTACTACCGTTACTTGCTCGTTACAATTTACCTTGCTATCAAACTACTCTGTTACTTATAATTTCAGCACTTGTAGACATTACCTTGCTGAAAACCACTTGTCATTTCCTTCTGCTCCTCATTGGGTTTGACAGTCTTACTTATCGAAAAGAGCTACAATTGATCCCCTATACTTGTGGTTCATCAAGGCTATTTTCTGACGCCGTTGCCGGGGAGTGAAGCGCCTTTGGTAAGGAAATATTTATATAGTGTGCTGGAATTTATTGTCAGCTGTTACTATGGAAAACAATCCTTTGAGGGGTTTGTTCGGAGTATCTTCACCTTGACCGGAACCACAGTTAGCTACCCCTCAACCTACTTCACCTACGGAAAATATTGAGTATGACATTCCTTCAGGTATGATAGAACAACTGCTAGCTATTACTTATGCAGGAGATGGAACCGAACATCCTGATATGCACTTGATATATGTAGGACAAATTTGTGGATTGTTCAAGCTTGCAGGTTTACCCGTAGATGAAGTTATGAAGAAGGTTTTGCCTTTATCTACAAAGGAAAAATCATTGGAATGGTATAGGCTATGCGATCATATTGGATCTTGGAACTGGAATCGTTTGAAATTGGAGTTCCATCAAAAAATTTATCCTATGCATCTAGTTCATCGTGATCGGAATTATATATATAATTTTTGGCCTTGTGAAGGAGAAAGTATCACTCTAGCTTGGGGAGGCTTAAATCAATGTTACATTCATGCCCCAATCATGAGCTCTCAAAAGAAATTATTATCCAGAACTTTTATGCTCGGCTTTCTCGTAATGATCAAACCATGCTTGATACTTCTTGGGTTGGTTCTTGTATGAAGAAGACTATTGAATTCTGATGGGATCTTTTGGAAAGAATTAAACGCAACTCTGAAGATTGGGAAGTCGATGAAGGTAAAGAGTCTGGTATTAAACTTAAGTATGGTTGTGTTAAATCTTTTATGGATATCGATGCTTTCCAAAAGTTTTAGCACTAAATATGGACTTGACTCTGAGATAGTAGCCTCCTTCTGTGAATCATTTGCTACTCATGTTGATCTCCCTAAACAGAAGTGGTTTAAATATCACCCACCTATTAAAGAATAAATCAAAGAACTGGTACCAGTTAAAGAAGAAACTATACTTTACAATGTTGATCCAGTTGTTCTTTCTGCTTATATTGAGAAACCACCTTTCCCTGTTAGGATAAAGGAACATGCTAAAGTTTCACCTATGGTCAACAAAAGCTATA
Organism: Triticum urartu; assembly: GCF_056163025.1. NCBI lineage: Eukaryota > Viridiplantae > Streptophyta > Magnoliopsida > Poales > Poaceae > Triticum > Triticum urartu. Next base: position 288,366,157 of record NC_141877.1, read on the forward strand.
TTAGAACACATAAACCTAATGAACAAATTAAAGTGGAACCTAGTATTGCTATGGTTAATGATCTCTTGGAAGAAAATGTAGATGGCCATATTATTTACTTCTATGAAGAAGCTGCTAGAATTGCCAAACCTGATAAAAAAAGATAAACATAGACCTGTTGTTGGCATGCCCGTTGTCTCAGTTAAAATAGGAGATCACTGTTATCATGGTTTATGTCACATAGGTGCTAGTGGGAGTGCTATTCCTTATTCCTTATACCAAGAAATTATGAATGACATAGCACCCGCAAAGATAGAAGACATAGCTGTTACTATTAAACTTGCTAATAGAGACACTATATCACCAATTGGGATTGTTAGAGATGTTGAAGTCTTGTGTGGGAAAATAAAATACCCTACTGATTTTCTTGTTCTTGGTTCCCTACAAGATGACTTTTTCCCATTATCTTTGGTAGACCTTTCTTGAACACCGTTAATGCTAAAATAGATTGTAAGAAACAAACTGTCGGTGTTAGTTTTGGTGATGAGTCTCATGAGTATAATTTTTCCAGGTTTAGTAGAAATCTTTATGAAAAAGAATTGCCTAGTAAAGATGAATTAATTGGTCTTGCTTCTATTGTTGTGCCTCCTACTGATCCACTATAACAATATTTGCTAGACCATTAAAATGATTTACATATGCATGAAAGAAATGAAATAGATAAGATTTTCTTAGAACAACGTCCTCTGCTTAAACACAACTTGCCTATTGAAACTCTAGGTGGTCCTCCTCCCCCTAAAGGTGATCCTGTGTTTGAATTAAAACAATTGCCACACACTTTGAAATATGCTTATCTTGATGAAAAGAAGATATATCATGTTATTATTAGTGCTAACCTTTCAGAACATGAAGAAGAAATATAATTGAAAGTTCTAAGAAAGCACCGAGCTGCTTTTGGATATACTCTTGATGGTTTAAAGGGAATTCGTCCCACTCTATGTCAGCACAAAATTAATATGGAACCCGATGTTAAACCCGTTGTTGATCACCAACGTCGGTTAAATCCGAAGATGAAAGAAGTGGTAAGAATGGAAATATTAAAACTTCTGGAAGCAGGTATAATCTATCATATAGCTGATAGTAGATGGGTAAGTCATGTTCATTGTGTCCCTAAGAAAGGAGGTATAACTGTTGTTCCTAATGATAAGAAAGAACTTATTCCACAAAGAATTGTTACAGGCTATAGAATGATGATTGATTTTAGAAAATTAAACAAAGCAACTAGAAAAGATCCTTACCCTCTGCCTTTTATTGATCAAATGCTTGAAAGATTATCTAAGCACAGACATTTTTGCTTCTTTGATGGATACTTTGGTTTTTTACAAATACCTGTTTCTCAACCTGATCAAGAAAAGACCACTTTTACTTATCCCTTTGGAACTTATGCTTATAGACGGATGCCTTTCGGTTTATGTAATGCACCTGCTACCTTTCAAAGATGTATGACTGCTATATTCTCTGACTTTTGTGAAAAGATTGTTGAGGTTTTCATGGACGATTTCTCTGTTTATGGGAAGTCTTTTGATGATGGTTTAAGCAATCTTGATTGAGTTTTGCAGAGATGTGAGCAAACAAATCTTGTCTTGAATCGGGAGAAGTGCCACTTTATGGTTAATGAAGGCATTGTCTTGGGTCATGAAATTTATGAAAGAGGTATTGAAGTGGACAAAGCAAAGGTTGATGCAATTGAGAAAATGCCATGTCCTAAAGATATCAAAGGTATTCGTAGTTTCCTAGGTCATGCTTGTTTCTATAGGAGATTTATCAAAGACTTTTCTAAAATTTCTAGGCCTCTTACAAGTCTTTTGAAAAAAGGATATTCCTTTTGTTTTTGATGATGATTGTTTAGAAGCCTTTTAAACACTCAAGAAAGCCTTAATTTCTGCACCTATTTGTTCAACCACCTGATTGGAACTTGCCTTTTGAAATTATATGTGATGCTAGTGATTATGTTGTTGGTGTTGTTCTAGGACAAAGAGTTGATAAGAAATTGAATGTTAATCATTATGCTAGTAAAACTCTAGACAGTGCTCAATGAAACTATGCTACTACTGAAAAAGAATTCTTAGCAATGGTGTTTGCTTGTGATAAATTTAGACCTTACATTGTTGATTCCAAAGTAACTGTTCACACCGATCATGGTGCTATTAAATATCTTATGGAAAAGAAAGACGCTAATCCTAGACTTCTTCGATGGGTTCTCTTGTTACAAGAATTTGATTTACATATCATTGATAGAAAAGGAGCTGAGAACCCCATAGCTGATAATCTCTCTAGGCTTGAAAATGTGCCTGATGACCCACTTCCTATTGATGATTCAATAAATGTTGCTCACAGTACTCCTTGGTATGCTGACTATGCTAATTACATTGTTGCTAAATATTTATCACCTAGCTTTACTTATCAACAAAAGAAAAAATTCTTCTATGATTTAAGACATTACTTTTGGGATGACCCACATCTCTCCCTAATAATAAAGCACGGATTGACTTTGTCGGGTTCACCGTCACAATACGCTTTCTTCTCATGTCATAATATGCTTTTACAATTTCTATGGACAAAATCGTAATATAAACGAGGACTAAAGATTTGGTCCGGTTCGTCGCAAACCTTCCTACGTCAAGTGCTTGGGCCACATTGGGCCTCAGCCCGCTATCAGGCTGTTGTGAAAATAAAGAAGGTGGAGAAAAATAATTACTCACGGGGGATCGAGCTCACGACCTCCACTTCACTGTTGAGAGCTGCCACCAATTGAGACAAGTCTTGTTTACATGTAAAAGTAGAGAGGATATGTATACATAGCGATCATGCTTCCCAAAAGGAAGGAATTACGGGAGAAGAGGAATTATATATATACGGAGGAATTAAAAAGGAGAATTAAATTGGGCGCTCATATATGAAAGGAATGAAAGGGAAAATTATGGGGAAAGAGATGGTTTGGTGAAATTAATGGGAGAGAGACCAGATCAAATCCCAGCAATCCCGAATTATGGGAGAAAGACCCCAATTAAATCTCGCTCATATATGAAATGAAGGAATTAATTAAAGGCGGATTGATGGATTTAATGGAGGCCGATTATTAATTAAAGAGACCGATTAAATCGGCGTTCATGCACAATGCCCGGAATGGGTCCAAAATGTGCCAATATTCCACATTTTTTTAAATTACAATATTCCACAAGTTGAAAACAGAAAGATACTACAAGTGGCACGCAGGCCAAGATATCGGTTGTGATCTAGAAAAGTTGGCATGATAAACAGTGTACACATGTTTAATAAAAGAAAAAGGAAAATAGATAATGGAAGATGAATATATTGAGAGTTTTTCGCAAAAAAGGAAATATACTAACTCCTTATATGCCACAATCGTTGTGTAGCAAATGGTTTAAGGCGTGACTGGTATGCAATTACTCCGAATATTAATGTTTTCTCTTTTTGTTGGACGTTGCTTATCTCCTTTGATTACTAAGCCTTTTAATATCTTTGATTTTTTACTTCCTGTTTTGATGCCAGCTTCACGTTAGCTTCACAAGTGAAACACGAACACGAGGTGTATCATTTTGCTTCTAACCTCAGGGGATTTCTTTTCTTTCTTGAAGTATTAGCGAATTTTCACTCTTTGTGTCAATAATATGCTCCTTGGTACTTTAATTTACTTCTAATATTGTTATGCTACCTGCAATATTATTTAAATAGTAAATTGTATTTTGAGTTTATAACCATTTTCATTTTGTACCGTTGCAACGCACGGGCCTTTTTGCTAGTATTTATAAAGGAGTATATGGTATTATTAGAAGTTGTGTACCTGAACATGAACATGGACAAATCCTATGGAAATGTCACTCCGAAGCTTATGGAGGACATCATGCCGGAGATAGAACTGCTCACAAGGTATTGCAATCTGGATTTTATTGGCCTACTCTCTTTAAGGATGCCCGTAAGTTCGTCTTATCTTGTGATGAATGTCACAGAATAGGTAATATCGATAAGTATCAAGAAATGCATATGAACTATTCACTTGTTGTTGAACCATTTGATGTTTGGGGATTTGATTACATGGGACCTTTTCCTTCCTCTAATGGGTATACACATATTTTGGTTGCTATTGATTATGTTACTAAATGGGTAGAAGCTATTCCAACCAGTAGTGCTGATCACAACACCTCTATTAAAATGCTTAAGGAAGTTATTTTCCCAAGGTTTGGAGTCCCTAGATATTTAATGATTGATGGTGGTTCACACTTTATTCATGGTGCTTTCCGCAAAATGCTTGCCAAGTATGATGTTAACCATAGAATTGCATCACCTTATCATCCTCAATCTAGTGGTCAAGTTGAACTTAGCAATAGAGAAATAAAATTAATTTTGCAAAATACTGTCAATAGGTCCAGGAAGAATTGGTCTAAGAAATTAGATGATGCACTTTGGGCTTGTAGAACAACATGTAAAAATCCTATGGGTATGTCTCCTCATAAAATGGTTTATGGAAAAGCTTGCCATTTGCCTCTTGAGTTAGGACATAAAGCATATTGGGCAATCAAAGAGCTCAACTATGATTTTAAACTTGTTGGTGAAAAGAGGTTATTTGATATTAGATCTTTAGATGAATGGAGAACCCAAGCTTATGAAAATGCAAAATTATTCAAACAAAAAGTTAAAAGATGGCATGATAAAAGAATCCAAAAGCGTGATTTCAAAGTCAGAGAATATGTTCTTTTGTACAACTCTCATTTTAGATTCTTTGCAGGAAAACTACTCTCAAAACGGGAACGCCCCTATGTTATCGAGGAGGTTTATCGGTCTGGAGCCATCAAAATAAATAATGCTGAAGGTGTTGGGTTTCGTAGTAATTTCAAAAAAATTCCTACGCACACGCAAGATCATGGTGATGCATAGCAACGAGAGGGGGAGTATGATCTACATACCTAGTAGATCGACAACGGAAGCGTTTGGTTGATGTAGTCGTACGTCTCCATGATCCGACCGATCAAGCACCGAAACTACGGTACCTCCGAGTTCTAGCACACGTTTAGCTCGATGACGATCCCCGGACTCTCATCCAGCAAAGTGTCGGGGAAGAGTTCCGTCAGCACGACGGCGTGGTGACGATCTTGATGTACTACTGCTGCAGGGCTTCGCCTAAGCACCGCTACAATATTATCGAGGACTATGGTGGCTGGGGGCGCCGCACACGGCTAAGGAATAGATCACGTGGATCAACTTGTGTTCATGGGGTGCCCCTTGCCTCAGTATATAAAGGATGGAGGAGGAGGAGGCCGGCCAAGGCTAGGTGCGTCCAGGATGTGGAGTCCTACTAGGACTCCAAGTCCTAGTAGGAGTCCACCAAGAGGGGAGGAAGGGAGAAGGAAGTGGAGGAGAAGGAGAGGTGGCCGGCCCCCTTTTCCCTAGTCCAATTCGGACTAGAGGGGAGGGGGGCGTAGCAGCCCCTTGGCCCTTTCTCCTCTTCCCACTAAAGCCCATCAAGGCCCATTGCTTCTCCCGTAACTACCCGGTACTCCGAAAAATATCCGAATCACTCGGAACCTTTCCGATGTCCGAATATAGTCGTCCAATATATCAATCTTTACGTCTCGACCATTTCGAGACTCCTCGTCATGTCCCCGATCTCATCCGGGACTCCGAACTCTTTCGGTACATCAAAACTCATAAACTCATAATATAACTATCATCGAAACCTTAAGCGTGCGGACCCTACGGGTTCGAGAACAATGTAGACATGACCGAGACACGTCTCCGGTCAATAACCAATAGCGGGACCTGGATGCCCATATTGGCTCCTACATATTCTACGAAGATCTTTATCGGTCAGACCGCATAACAACATACGTTGTTCCCTTTGTCATCGGTATGTTACTTGCCCGAGATTCGATCGTCGGTATCTTAATACCTAGTTCAATCTCGTTACCGGCAAGTCTCTTTACTCGTTCCGTAATACATCATCTCACAACTAACTCATTAGTTGCAATGCTTGCAAGGCTTATGTGATGTGCATTACCGAGAGGGCCCAGAGATACCTCTCCGACAATCGGAGTGACAAATCCTAATCTCGAAATACGCCAATCCAACATGTACCTTTGGAGACACCTGTAGAGCTCCTTTATAATCACCCAGTTACGTTGTGACGTTTGGTAGCACACAAAGTGTTCCTCAGGCAAACGGGAGTTGCATAATCTCATAGTCATAGGAACATGTATAAGTCATGAAGAAAGCAATAGCAACATACTAAACGATCGGGTGCTAAGCTAATGGAATGGGTCATGTCAATCACATCATTCTCCTAATGATGTGATCCCGTTAATCAAATAACAACTCTTTTGTTTATGGTTAGGAAACATAACCATCTTCGATTAACGAGCTAGTCAAGTAGAGGCATACTAGTGACACTTTGTTTGTCTATGTATTCACACAAGTATTATGTTTCCGGTTAATACAAATCTAGCATGAATAATAAACATTTATCATGATATAAGGAAATAAATAATAACTTTATTATTGCCTCTAGGGCATATTTCCTTCAGTCTCCCACTTGCACTAGAGTCAATAATCTAGTTCACATCGCCATGTGATTTAACAGCAATAGTTCACATCACCATGTGATTAACACCCATAGTTCACATCGATATGTGATCAACACCCAAAAGGGTTTACTAGAGTCAGTAATCTAATTCACATCACTATGTGATTAACACCCAAAGAGTACTAAGGTGTGATCATGTTTTGCTTGTGAGATAATTTTAGTCAACGGATCTGCCACATTCAGATCCGTAAGTATTTTGCGAATTCCTATGTCAACAATGCTTTGCACGGAGCTACTCTAGCTTATTGCTCCCACTTTCAATATGTATCTAGATCGAGACTTAGAGTCATCCAGATCTGTGTCAAAACTTGCATCGACGTAACTTTTTACGACGAACCTTTTTGTCACCTCCATAATTGAGAAATATTTCCTTATTCCACTAAGGATAATTTTGACCGCTGTCCAGTGATCTACTCTTAGATCACTATTGTACTCCCTTGCTTAACACAGTGTAGGGTATACAATAGATCTGGTACACAGCATGGCATACTTTATAAAACCTATGGCTGAGGCATAGGGAATGACTTTCATTCTATTTCTATCTTCTGCCGTGGTCGGGCTTTGAGTCTTACTCAATTTCACACCTTGCAACACAGGCAAGAACTCTTTCTTTGACTGTTCCATTTTGAACTACTTCAAAATCTTGTCAAGGTATGTACTCATTGAAAAACTTATCAAGCGTCTTGATCTATCTCTATAGATCTTGATGCTCAATATGTAAGCAGCTTTACCGAGGTCTTTCTTTGAAAAACTCCTTTCAAATATTCCTTTATGCTTTCCAAAAAAATATACATTATTTCCGATCAACAATATGTTGTTCACATATACTTATCAGAAATGTTGTAGTGCTCCCACTCACTTTCTTGTAAATACAGGCTTCACCATAAGTCTGTATAAAACTATATGCTTTGATCAATTTATCAAAGCGTATATTCCAACTCCGAGATGCTTGCACCAGTCCATAGATGGATCGTTGGAGCTTGCATATTTTATTAACACCTTTAGGATTGACAAAACTGTCTTGTTGCATCACATACAACTCTTCTTTTTAATAAATCCATTCAGGAATGTAGTTTTTGTTTATCCATTTGCCAGATTTCATAAAATGCGGCAATTGCTAACATGATTCGGACAGACTTAAGCATAGATACGAGTGAGAAACTCTCATCGTAGTCAACACATTGAACTTGTCGAAAACCTTTTGCAACAATTCTAGCTTTGTAGATAGTAACACTACTATCCGTGTCCGTCTTCCTCTTGAAGATCCATTTATTATCAATGGCTTGCCGATCATCGGGAAAATCCATCAAAGTCCATACTTTGTTCTCATACATGGATCATATCTCAGATTTTATGGCCTCAAACCATTTCGCGGAATCTGGGCTCATCATCGCTTCCTCATAGTTCGCAAGTTCGTCATGGTCTAGTAACATGACTTCCAGAACAGGATTACTGTACCACTCTGGTACGGATCTCACTCTGGTTTACCTACGAGATTCGGTAGTAACTTGATCTGAAGTTACATGATCATCATCATTAGCTTCCTCACTAATTGGTGTAGTAGTCACAGGAACAGATTTCTGTGATGAACTACTTTCCAATAAGGGAGCAGGTACAGTTACCTCATCAAGTTCTACTTTCCTCCCACTCACTTATTTCGAGAGAAACTCCTTCTCTATAAAAACTCTGAATTTAGCAACAAAAGTCTTGCCTTCGGATTTGTGATAGAAGGTGTACCCAACCGTCTCCTTTGGGTATCCTATGAAGACATATTTCTCCGATTTGGGTTTGAGCTTATCAGGATGAAACTTTTCCATATAAGCATCACAATCCCAAACTTTAAGAAACAACAACTTTGGTTTCTTGCCAAACCACAGTTCATATTGTGTCGTCTCAACGGACTTAGATGGTGCCATTTTAAATGTGAATGTAGCTGTCTTTAATGCATAACCCCAAAACGATAGTGGTAGATTGAAAAGAGACATCATAGATCGCACCATATCTAATAAAGTACGGTTATAATGTTCAGACACACCATTATGCTGTGGTGTTCCAGGTGGCGTGAGTAGTAAAACTATTTCACATTGTTTTAACTGAAGGCCAAACTCGTAACTCAAATATTTTACCTCTGCGATCATATCGTAGAAACTTTTATTTTCTTGTTACGATGATTCTCCACTTCACTCTGAAATTCTTTGAACTTTTCAAATATTTCAGACTTGTGTTTCATTAAGTAGATATACCCATATCTGCTCAAATCATTTGTGAAGGTCAGAAAATAATGATACCCGCCGCGAGCCTTAACACTCATCGGATCTCATACATCAGTATGTATTATTTCTAATAAGTCAGTTGCTCGCTCCATAGTTCCGGAGAACGGCGTTTTAGTCATCTTGCCCATGAGGCATGGTTCACAAGCATCAACTGATTCATAATCAAGTGATTCCAAAAACCCATTAGCATGGAGTTTCTTCATGCGCTTTACACCAATATGACCTAAACGGCAGTGCCACAAATAAGTTGCACTATCATTATTAACTTTGCATCTTTTGGTGTCAATATTATGATTATGTGTATCACTACGATCGAGATCCAACGAACTATTTTCATTGGTTGTGTAACCATATAAGGTTTTATTCATGTAAACAGAACAACAATTTATTCTCTTACTTCAATGAATAACCGTATTACAATAAACATGATCAAATCATATTCATGCTCAACGCAAACACCAAATAACACTTATTCAGGTTCAACACTAATCCCGAAAGTATAGGGAGTGTGCGATGATGATCATATCAATCTTGGAACCACTTCCAACACACATCGTCACTTCACCCTTAACTAGTCTCTGTTTATTCTGCAACTCCCGTTTTGAGTTACTAATCTTAGTAACTGAACTAGTATCAAATACTGAGGGGTTGCTATAAACACTAGTAAAGTACACATCAATAACATGTATATCAAATATACTTTTGTTCACTTTGCCATCCTTCTTATCCGCCAAATACTTGGGTCAGTTCCGCTTCCAGTGACCAGTCCCTTTGCAGTAGAAGCACTTAGTCTCAGGCTTAGGACCAGACTTGGGCTTCTTCACTTGAGCAGCAACTTGCTTGCTGTTCTTCTTGAAGTTCCCCTTCTTCCCTTTGCCCTTTTATTGAAACTAGTGGTCTTGTCTACCATCAACACTTGATGCTCTTTCTTGATTTCTACCTTCATCAATTTCATCATCATGAAAAGCTCGGGATTCGTTTTCGTCATCCCTTGCATACTATAGTTCATCACGAAGTTCTACTAACTTGGTGATGGTGACTAGAGAATTCTGTCAATCACTATCTTATTTGGAAGATTAACTCCCACTTGATTCAAGCGATTGTAGTACTCAGACAATCTGAGCACATGCTCACTAGTTGAGCGATTCTCCTCCATCTTTTGGCTATAGAACTTGTTGGAGACTTCATATCTCTCAACTCGGGTATTTGCTTGAAATATTAACTTCAACTCCTGGAACATCTCATATGCTCCATGATGTTCAAAACGTCTTTGAAGTCCCGATTCTAAGCCATTAAGCATGGTGCACTAAACTATCAAGTAGTCATCATATTGAGCTAGCCAAACGTTCATAACGTCTGCATCTGCTCCTGCAATAGGTCCGTCACCTAGCGGTGCATCAAGGACATAATTCTTCTGTGCAGCAATGAGGATAAACCTCAGATCACGGATCCAATCCGCATCTTTGCTACTAACATCTTTCAACACAATTTTCTCTAGGAACATATCAAAATAAACACAGGGAAGCAACAACGCGAGCTATTAATCTACAACATGATTTGCAAAATACTACCAGGACTAAGTTCATGATAAATTTAAGTTCAATTAATCATATTACTTAAGAACTCCCACTTAGATAGACATCCCTCTAATCCTCTAAGTGATTACGTGATCCAAATCAACTAAACCATGTCCGATCATCACGTGAGATGGAGTAGTTTCATTGGTGAACATCACTATGTTGATCATATCTACTATATGATTCACGCTCGACCTTTCGGTCTCCGTGTTCCGAGGCCATATCTGTATATGCTTGGCTCGTCAAGTATAACCTGAGTATTCCGCGTGTGCAACTGTTTTGCACCCGTTGTATTTGAACGTAGAGCCTATCACACCTGATCATCACATGGTGTCTCAGCACGAAGAACTTTCGCAACGGTGCATACTCAGGGAGAACACTTCTTGATAATTTAGTGAGAGATCATCTTATAATGCTACCATCAACCAAAGCAAGATAAGATGCATAAAAGATAAACATCACATGCAATCAATATAAGTGATATGATATGGCCATCATCATCTTGTGCTTGTGATCTCCATCTTCGAAGCACCGTCATGATCACCATCGTCACCGGCGCGACACCTTGATCTCCATCGTAGCATCGTTGTCGTCTCACCAATCTTATGCTTCCACGACTATCGCTATCGCTTAGTGATAAAGTAAAGCATTACAGCGCGATTGCATTGCATACAATAAAGCGACAACCATATGGCTCCTGCCAGTTGCCGATAACTCGGTTACCAAACATGATCATCTCATACAATAAAATTTAGCGTCATGTCTTGACCATATCACATCACAACATGCCCTGCAAAAACAAGTTAGACGTCCTCTACTTTGTTGTTGCAAGTTTTTACGTGGCTGCTATGGGCTTAAGCAAGAACCAATCTTACCTACGCATCAAAACCACAACGATAGTTTGTCAAGTTGGTGCTGTTTTAACCTTTGCAAGGACCGGGCGTAGCCACACTCGATTCAACTCTAGTTGGAGAAACTGTCACCCGCAAGCCACCTATGTGCAAAGCACGTCGGGAGAACCGGTCTCGCGTAAGCGTACGCGTAATGTTGGTCCGGGCCGCTTCGTCCAACAATACCGCCGAACCAAAGTATGACATGCTGGTAAGCAGTATGACTTATATCGCCCACAACTCACTTGTGTTCTACTCGTGCATATAACATCAACATATAAAACCTAGGCTCGGATGCCACTGTTGGGTTTCGTAGTAATTTCAAAAAAATTTCTACGCACACGCAAGATCATGGTGATGCATAGCAACGAGAGGGGGAGTATGATCTACATACCTAGTAGATCGACAACGGATGCGTTTGGTTGATGTAGTCGTACGTCTCCATGATCCGACCGATCAAGCACCGAAACTACGGCACCTCCGAGTTCTAGCACACGTTCAGCTCGATGACGATCCCCGGACTCCGATCTAGCAAAGTGTCGGGGAAGAGTTTCGTCAGCACGACGGCGTGGTGACGATCTTGATGTACTACTGTTGCAGGGCTTCGCCTAAGCACCGCTACAATATTATCGAGGACTATGGTGGCTGGGGGCGCCGCACACGGCTAAGGAATAGATCATGTGGATCAACTTGTGTTCATGGGGTGCCCCTTGCCTCAGTATATAAAGGATGGAGGAGGAGGAGGCCGGCCAAGGCTAGGTGCGGCCAGGATGTGGAGTCCTACTAGGACTCCAAGTCCTAGTAGGAGTCCACCAAGAGGGGAGGAAGGGAGAAGGAAGTGGAGGAGAAGGAGAGGTGGCCGGCCCCCTTTTCCCTAGTCCAATTCGGACTAGAGGGGAGGGGGCGCAGCAGCCCCTTGGCCCTTTCTCCTCTTCCCACTAAAGCCCATCAAGGCCCATTGCTTCTCCCGTAACTACCCGGTACTCCGAAAAATATCCGAATCACTCGGAACCTTTCCGATGTCCGAATATAGTCGTCCAATATATCAATCTTTACGTCTCGACCATTTCGAGACTCCTCGTCATGTCCCCGATCTCATCCGGGACTCCGAACTCCTTCGGTATATCAAAACTCATAAACTCATAATATAACTATCATCGAAACCTTAAGCGTGCGGACCCTACGGGTTCGAGAACAATGTAGACATCACCGAGACACGTCTCCGGTCAATAACCAATAGTGGGACCTAGATGCCCATATTGGCTCCTACATAATCTACGAAGATCTTTATCGGTCAGACCGCATAACAACATAGGTTGTTCCCTTTGTCATCGGTATGTTACTTGCCCTAGATTCGATCATCGGTATCTTAATACCTAGTTCAATCTCGTTACCGGCAAGTCTCTTTACTCGTTCCGTAATACATCATCTCACAACTAACTCATTAGTTGCAATGCTTGCAGGGCTTATGTGATGTGCATTACCGAGAGGGCCCAGAGATACCTCTCCGACAATCGGAGTGACAAATCCTAATCTCGAAATACGCCAACCCAACATGTACCTTTGGAGACACCTGCAGAGCTCCTTTATAATCACCCAGTTACGTTGTGACGTTTGGTAGCACACAAAGTGTTCCTCCGGCAAACGGGAGTTGCATAATCTCATAGTCATAGGAACATGTATAAGTCATGACGAAAGCAATAGCAACATACTAAACGATCGGGTGCTAAGCTAATGGAATGGGTCATGTCAATCACATCATTCTCCTAATGATGTGATCCCGTTAATCAAATAACAACTCTTTTGTTTATGGTTAGGAAACATAACCATCTTCGATTAACGAGCTAGTCAAGTAGAGGCATACTAGTGACACTTTGTTTGTCTATGTATTCACACAAGTATTATGTTTCCGGTTAATACAATTCTAGCATGAATAATAAACATTTATCATGATATAAGGAAATAAATAATAACTTTATTATTGCCTCTAGGGCATATTTCCTTCAGAAGGTACTAACCCGAAGGTTGTCAATGGGCAACGAATAAAACATTATATCTCAGGTACGCCCATTAATGTTGAAAGTAATATTATCCAAACTTTGACATCGTAAGAACACATAGAAGAGTCCTTTCGGAATACTCCAAAATCGTGAAAATGAAGATGTACGTGATACGGTAAGTAAACGAACTCTGAAAAATCCGCAAAAATATTTTTTGTTAGTTTTGGAATATTTAGAAAAATAGGAAAATAAGAAACTTCCAGGAAGCGTACCCTGGTGGGCACAAGACACCAGGGCGCGCCTGGCTTGCCTGGGTTGTGCCCACCAAGGACACCTTCAGGACCCCCCCCCCCTTTTCTTCCGTTTGCTTGTTTCCCAAGATAAGAAATCTATACATACTCCCCGAACTTGTTGATCACCGTATCGTAGAGAAATCCTCTGTTCTCTTTTCTTGCTGTTTTTGGTCAGATCTGTCGAGCCAGGCATCATGTATTCCTCACTCTCCAACAACAGAGAAGAATACACAGAGGTATTTCAGGAGGATCTAAGGAGAGAGGAAGCTGAAGAAGTTGCTATGGAGGAAGAGGAGGGAAATCCTTTTGGGGTTCACTCTCCAGCTTCTGAGAGAGGGACATTGGCTAGCATCTCCACTCATCTGAATCCTCATCAAGCTATGATATCGTCAAGTAATCAAGAGAGCCTCGAAGTGCAAGAAGAAACCCCACCAACAAGGCCTTTACACATGTTACATTGTAACAATTTTCGCAATTTGATTCATAACTATGGGTTCGAGAATACTCCTCGTAGGCACATACCGTCCAATTGGGACATATCTCGCCCAAGAGAAAATAGTGCAGGAATAAACCCTTGGGGCCTGGAAAATAAACACATAGTAGCAGAAGTGAAGAAAAACGGTGAGATAATTCATCAAGCCCTCCGGGAGATCCAAGGCTTTAAGGATCTACTCATGGTTATATTGGAAACTACCATGTCATCACCACCACCTTCTTCTTCATCACCAAAGGAAAACTGAGTATCGAGTATGGGCACTCCCCTTGGCTTCCGCCAAGCTTCAGGGAGGTGCCCCGGTATCGTATCATCCCATTATCTTTTGCCTTTACTTATTTTAGTTCGATCTTTTGCTTTAGATGAATAAAAGTTTAGTTCGATCCTTTCTTCTTTGAGTGTTTGCTTAGTGATCTATCCTTGTAATCGTGTGCAAGATATATAATAAAAGTTTAGTTTGAGGTTTTGCTTTCTTTACTTTCATGTTCCAAATAAAATAAAAAGAGAAAGGAAATAAATAAAAGAAAGAAAATAAATCAAAAAGATCATATACTAATCTTATGGTAGGTGATGACACCACATAAGGAAAAGTATAATTAGAAAATTTTATTAGAGATTGACAAACATAGCATTAGTCAATGCTGCAACTCATGAAAGAATTAATAAGGGAAGAGAAGATTCACATATAAATATACTATCCTAGAAATCTTTTGTGATTGTGAGCCCTCATCAAAATATTATATGCCAAAATTGTTGACGTTGGACAAGGAAGACAACTTAATGGTTTATGTTTGTTTATATTCACATAGAAGTCATGTTGTCATGGATCCTTTAACATGTTATGCTTGTCCCTATCTTTGCTAGCCAAAAATTCTGCACTAAGTAGAGATACTACTTGTGCATCCAAAAACCCTTAAACCCAAATCTTTTCTTCAAGTGTCCACCATACCTACCTAGGGATTAAGCAAGATCCCTCAAGTAAGTTGTCATCGGTGCAAAAAGGCAATAAAAATTGCTTCTAAAAGTGTGAGATCATTTAGTGTAAGAGAAAATTGAGCATTGTACGAACTTGTGATGGTGAAGAATAAAAGCGGCAGAATACATAATAAAGGTTGCTATCACAAGGGGCAATACAACGTGACGTTCTTTTGCACTAAGGGGTTGAGCATACAAACAAATAAGTGCATGGCAACCTCTGCTTCCCTCTACGAAGGGCCTATCTTTTACTTTTATGTATTTACTTTTATGCAAAGAGTCAAAGTTTTCCTTCTATTCTATTCCTTTTTATTTTTCTCCCTTGGCAAGCATCATGTGGTGAGGAAAGATCTAGGCACATATGTCCAGTTGAATATAGATAGCATGAGTTATTATTGTTGACATCACCCTTGAGGAGAATATGTTGGGAGGCGAAACTATAAGCCCCTATCTTTCTATGTGTCCGGTTGAAACGTTTTGCTCATGTGTACGCGGTGAGTGTTAGCAATCATAGAAGACTATATGATGGTTGAGTATGTGGACTTGCCTAAAGGCTCTGATACGTGACCCTTCCTAAAAAGATGATGAATTGTAGTTGCAAAGTTGACTGAGAACATAGTTTGTTGGTTCCTAATAGAGTTTTTGCTTTATACTTCAATAGTGTGATGAATTATTAATCACTTATTCATGAGAAGTCTATGATAAAAGTTCTTTGGTAAAAAAATATGTTTAAGTTTGTTGCTATTATAATAATGAACATGATGCTCCTATGTTCGTATTTTGTTTTTATCGATACCCCTCTCTCTCTCTAAGCATGTGCACATATTTTTTTATTTTAGTTTTCACTTGAGGACAAGGGAGGTCTAAGCTTGGGGGAGTTGATACGTCCATTTTGCATCATGTTTTCTTACTGTTATTTATCCATAATAATGCTTTTTGGAGTAATTCTAATGCCTTTTCTCTCATAATATGCAAGGTATACACAAAGAGGGAGAATTCCGACAGCTGGAAATCTGGACCTGGAAAAGCTACATCAGGCCACCTATTCTGCACAACTCCAAACAAGCTGAAACTTCACGGAGATTTTTATCAAATATACGATGAATATTGGAGCAAATAACTACCAGAGGGGGGCAAACAGGTGGGCACAGCCCACCTGGGCTCGCCGGGGAGCCTAGGCGCGCCATGGTGGGTTGTGCTCACCCAGGCCCACCTCCGGTGCCCATATTCTGGTATATAAGTCATTTTGACCTAGAAAAAATAAAAAGAGGACTTTCGGGACGGAGTGCCGCCGTCTCGAGGCGGAACTTGGGCAGGAGCACTTTTTCCCTCCGGCGGAGCGATTCCGTCGGGGGAACTTCCCTCCCGGAGGGGGAAATCATCGTCATCATCACCACCAACAACTATCTCATCTTGGGGAGGGCAATCTCCATGAACATCTTCAACAACACCATCTCATCTCAAACCCAAGTTCATCTATTGTGTTCAATCTTGTTACCGGAACTATAGATTGGTGCTTGTGGGTGACTAGTAGTGTTGATTACATCTTGTAGTTGAGTACTATATGGTTTATTTGGTGGAATATTATATGTTCAGATCCAATATGCTATTTAATACCCCTATGATCTTGAGCATGATTATCATTTGTGAGTAGTTACTTTTGTTCTTGAGGTCACGGGAGAAATCATGTTGCAAGTAATCATGTGAACTTGATATGTGTTTGATATTTTGATAGTATGTATGTTGTGATTCCCTTAGTGGTGTCATGTGAACGTCGACTACATGACACTTCACCATATTTGGGCCTAAGGGGATGCATTGTGGAGTAGCAATTAGATGATGGGTTGCGAGAGTGACAGAAGCTTAAACCCCAGTTTATGCGCTATTCCGTAAGGGACTGATTGGATCCAAAAGTTAATGCTATGGTTAGAATTTATTCTTAATACATTTCTCATAGTTGCGGATACTTGCAGGAGGGTTAATCATAAGTAGGAGGTTTTTTAAGTAAGAACAGCACCTAAGCACCGGTCCACCCACATATCAAATTATCAAAGTAGCGAACACAAATCGAACCAACATGGTGAAAGTGACTAGATGAAATTCCCGTGTACCCTCAAGAACACTTTGCTTATCATAAGAGGCCGCTTTGGCCTGTCCTTTGCCTCAAAAGTATTAGGATACCTTGATGCACTTTGGTACTACTATCGTTACTTGCTCGTTACAAATTACCTTGCTATCAAACTACTCTGCTACTGATATTTTCAGCACTTGCAGACATTACCTTGCTGAAAACCACTTGTCATTTCCTTCTGCTCCTCGTTGGGTTCGACACTCTTACTTATCAAAAAGAGCTACAATTGATCCCTATACTTGTGGATCATCAGTAATTCCTTCGTAGGCTCGCTGGTGGTGAGGAGTTGGTTGACATTCATCATGTAATCTACTTAGTTTTGTTAGGGCTTGATCCCTAGTATCCAGTATGTCCTGAGATTGATGTTGCTATGACTTTGCCATGCTTAATGCTTGTTACTTTGGGCCTGGGTGCCATGATTTCAGATCTGAACCGTTTATATTATCACCATTATATCTATTTTCTAGATCCGATCTTGCAAGTTATAGTCACCTACTACGTGTTATGATCCGGCAACCCTGGAGTGACAATAGTCGAAACCACCTCTGGTGATAACCGTAGTTTGAGGAGTTCATGTATTCATCGTGTGCTAATGCTTTGTTCCAGTTATCTATTAAAAGGAGGCCTCAATATCCCTTAGTTTCCAATTGGACCTCGCTGCCATGGGAGGATAGGACAAAAGATGTCCTGCAAGTTCTTTCCATAAGCATGTATGACTATTTATGGAATACACACTACCGCAGGATGCTGCTAACACGACACTACGATCAGAGGCCCTTCGACGAAACTGTGTGCGATGCAATAATCGCAAACGATGGTGTAAAAGAACCGTAAAAAAGGTGAAAAACGTTTGCGATGGCGGAGCCATCAAACACAGTTCAGATTTTAGTTTCGTGTGCGATGCAGGGCATATGGTTCAGTTCAATGAACTATTTGCGATGAGGCAGAACAAAAGAAACGGGCAGCCAGATGAAGGCGTGTGCGATATACAGCATACGGTTCACTCAGATGAACTGTTTGTGATGAGGAGGAACAATAGAAACGAACAGCTAGATAAAGGTGTGTGTGATTGATGGCATGTGCTTCAGAAGGATTAACTGTTTGTGATTAGGCAACAGAACAGAAATAGGCCAGCCAGATCAAAGTGCCTGCGATTGATGGCATACACTTCACACGGATGAACTATTTGCGATTAGCCACAACAAACTGAAACAGTTAGATAGATCAATGTGTGTGCGCTAGACGGGCACACACATTGTAATTAAAAGAAGCGTGCGCGATGGTAATAACGAGCGCACACAGTTGTTGGAACAAGACATGTGCTGACATTGCCTATTGTGGTGCACCCTATGATGCAAACGCCATGTCCACGGCCGATAAGGCGTACGTGTCCACGTTACGCCTTCCGGGAATAGTAACACACTTATAACCGTCAGTAAATTTTGAGCATGCATCCCATCACATTCCAAATTGCAAACCTATTCACACCGATCAAAACCTAAACGGTTTCCCACTTGGTACTACTACTCCAAGATGACTGTACATTCCTCCTCAAATCCACAAAAACAAACAAGTCATTCATCATCGTTCCCTTGCGTCTACCATGGCCAGCGTAAGTTCTGGGTCAAGAGATTGCCACCAGGGAGATGCGAGCATGGAAGCGGAAGCACGAGAGATGTCTCGCCTCGCCGTGAACGCAACCGGCATGTCCCGCCGTGCGACCATAGCAGCACACGGGTCCCGCCTCACCGTCGATGCGGCAGACTGGTCCAGCCGCGCCGCGGAAACAGAAGAGATGTCCTGCCGTGTCGCGAATGCAGCAGAGATGTCCTCCCACGCCATGGTAGCCTGGGAAAATGTCTCGCGAGCAGGCGAGGACTCTTACAGGCACATGCATGTGATCGTCCATAGCCAGATGGATCAGATCTCCGGCTGGGCGAGGTTGTAGGACAACATGAAAGCCTCTTTTGCCGGCGTCATCTAGCAACTAAATAAGAGCAATGCGAAGCTCCAGGCCGAGCGCGACTTGCTGAGGGCGAAGATCGTCGGAAGTGCGGAGCAGCAGGAGGAGACCATTGCCTTGTTGAAGAGGACTGACATCATCGTCGAGAAACTTATGGACGAGAATGCTATGCTGCGCATCGAGCGCAGAAGGCTGGTGGAGGAATCCGTGGATGCTCTCAAGCAGCATCTTGAGGATAAGAAAGAGCTCGTCGCCGCTCGCCGCGGAGACTAGTTCCCGCGGCCTGTAGCAACGCATCAAGAAAGTAGAGATCAGCGAGCTAGATCATTGTCTTCCTTCTTCTTTTGCCCTTGTGTATTTCGGGCGTTGCCGCATTTGGCTTTTTTTAATTATGTTCCTAAATATGTAAGACAAATATTATCCACTGTCATTGTCCTTATATTCATCATGCTTGCTATAAGTCGTAGTCGATGCTATATAGGTCCGTCGGATCTTACATCAAGATCCGTGCAAAACTTTCTTTTTAGATTTTCATTTTTCTATCTTAAATCTTAGTCCAGTGAGACATATAGCCACGCCGTAGAATAGGGGCTCGGGCGTCATTAATGGAGACGTTGGGAGGGAGGTGTGCGGCGGGTAGCGGTCAAAGGGCTCTCCTCCCGATGAGCACGTGCAGGGGTCTGATCACATGCCTCCCATACTCAAATAGCTACCTCACACAACACCTCCTAGCCAATAAAAAAAGGGGACGCGTGGCGACACGTAATTGGTAAGTAGAACGCCCATGGTTTCAATAATACTTGTGTTTCCGATTTGTAACATGATAGCACTTGTTCCAAAATGACTTTGTTGATTATTAATGTGTGCGCCTTCGCAAATCGGATAGAAAAATTACCACAGCGTGTTGGTGCCATGTCATGACACCATGCCAAGTTTCATGATTTTCAGACGAGTTTTGGATTTACAGGAATTAAAAAACCAAGTTTCTCAATCTTTCCGGCCGAGCCACGACGCCCAGATGTTTGAATTTCATTCTCATTTCTTGCATGGGACCTAGAAATTCACCCAAGGACACACATGTGATTTTTCAACCAACTTTGGTGCACTAGAGCGTGTGCTTGCAGTTCAAATTTGAATTATGCACATTAAATGCCTAGAAACTCAATTAATGTATAAAAAAGGCCAAACGAACCCGGAATAATTCGAAAATTTAGCACGATACTTCTATTTGGTCTAATCTGCCTGTGTAAAAAAATTAAGATGGGATAAGGCAGTGTACATATGTCATTTCACACACGGAGGTGACAAGTTTCCTCTCGGAACCACGAGCCTTCTTGAGGGAAGCTCCGGTTTGCAAGAAGCTTACACCAAAGCTTGTCCCAATTCGGCCAAAAAAATTACCGCAGCATGTTGGTGCTATGTCATGACACCATGCC
Organism: Triticum urartu; assembly: GCF_056163025.1. Taxonomy (NCBI): domain Eukaryota; kingdom Viridiplantae; phylum Streptophyta; class Magnoliopsida; order Poales; family Poaceae; genus Triticum; species Triticum urartu. Next base: position 288,386,825 of record NC_141877.1, read on the forward strand.
AAGTTTCATGATTTCCAGGCGTGTTTTGGATTTACAGGAATTTAAAAACTAAGTTTCTCAATCTTTTCGGTCGAGCCACGACGCTCAGATGTTTGAATTGCATTCTCATTTCTTGCATGGGACCTAGAAATTCACCCAAGGACACACATGTGATTTTTCAACCAACTTTGGTGCACTGGAGCATGTGCTTGTAGTTCAAATTTGAATTATGCACATTAAATGCCCAGAAACTCAATTAATGTATAAAAAAGGCCAAACGAACCCGGAATAATTCCAAAATTTAGCACGATACTTCTATTTGGTCTAATCTGCGTGTGAAAAAAAATTAAGGCGGGAGAAGGCAGCGTACATATGTCGTTTCGCACACGGAGGTGACAAGTTCCTTCTTGGAACCACGAGCCTTCTTTAGGGAAGCTCCGGTTTGCAAGAAGCTTACACCAAAACTTGTCCCAATTCGGTCAAAGCGTGACACCATGCCAAGTTTCATGATTTCTAGGTGTGTTTTGGATTTACAGGAATTAAAAACAAAGTTTCTCAATCTTTCCAGCCGAGCCACGACACCCAGATGTTTGAATTTCATTCTCATTTCTTGCATGGGACCTATAAATTCACCCAACGACACACATGTGATCTTTCAACCAACTTTGGTGCACTAGAGCATGTGCTTGTAGTTCAAATTTGAATTATGCACATTAAATACCCAGAAACTCAATTAATGTATAAAAAAGGCCAAACAAAACCCGGAATAATTCCAAAATTTAGCACGACACTTCTATTTGGTCTAATCTGCCTGTGTAAAAAATTAAGGCGGGAGAAGGCAGTGTACGTATGTCGTTTCGCACACGGAGGTGACACGTTCCCTCTTGAGGGAAGCTCCGGTTTGCAAGAATCTTACACCAAAGCTTGTCCCAGTTCGGCCCAAAAAATTATCGCAGCATGTTCGTGCCATGTCATGACACCATGCCAAGTTTCATGATTTTCAAGCGTGTTTTGGATTTACAGGAATTATAAAAACCAAGTTTCTCAATCTTTCTGGTCGAACCACGACGCCCACATGTTTGAATTTCATTCCCATTTCTTGCATGGGACCTATAAATTCACCCAAAGGCACACATGTGATTTTTCAACAAACTTTGGTGCATTGGAGCATGTGCTTGTAGTTCAAATTTGAATTATGCACATTAAATGCCCAGAAACTCAACTAATGCATAAAAAGCCAAATGAACCTGGAATAATTCCAAATTTAAACACGACACTCATGTAGTAGTTGCATGTTCACTGTACGTAAACGTTCTAGCAATTCAAACACCATCCTTTCCCTCCGTAAAACCATTTTGTCTTTCAAAACATAATGAGAAAAATCAGGTATACCACAAATAGTTTACTAGAAAGAATCGTATGGGATGCGATATAAAATATCTTGGCGCACCGTCTTGTCTGGCTTACGCAAGATGCTTCGTCATCTACAGTCCACTGCCCCCACTTGAACCACACTTGCGCGCCAGTTTCTCGCGGCACCGAGCGAAATTTTTTTGCCACCGCGGAAATATCTATCTCCCGCCCCCTCCCTCCCACCAAAAGCCACATTTCCACTGTTCCTCCTTGCTTTCCAAGTTCAAACCTTCACTGCTACTTACTGGCAGCTCAGCCTCCTCGCCAGCGACCCTTCTTCTTGTAGCGCTGCCTCCTCGCCGGCTACCCTTCTTCTTGCAGTGCCGCCTCCTCATTGGCGACCCTTCTCTTTGCAGCGTCGCCTCCTCACCGGCGACCCTTCTTGCTGCGCGGCCTCCTTGCCGCCGACCCTTCTTCTTGTTGCGCGGCCTCATCGATATGGTCAGGTAATCCACACCCCACCCACACCATCCTCCTCCTTTCCCATCCCACACGCCTCGACTGACGACGCGACACCTTCCATCGAAATCACTGCCCTCCTCCTCCAATTAAGCGCCGCCCACATCCATTTTGCATGCAGTATAACCTGGAGCTCAGTAGCATGCGGCCGCACGCATGCACGAGGTCGCTATGGCTGCCATGCATGTCGACGCCAGATCTTGGAGGAACACCTCGTCTTTGAGGCCACCGTCGACACCACCACGTGGTTGTCTACTTTAAAATATAGTTTGTGCTGTTTTCTCGAGGCCACTGCCAGTGCCTTCTTAGTGATTTGTCCTCTGTAATGTAAATATGCAATCTGATGTTCAGTTAACAGTTTGGTCCTCTGAAATGTAATGTTCAGTTAACACTTTGGTCCAACAATTGCTACATTTCGTAGTACTGTTCTCAAGCATTCTTTGTTTTGTTAACTGTATTATCTTCTAGTACATGTTTCTATTCTGCAATGTCGTGGTCAGTTAACTATTTTGGTTCATTTGGTCTGTTGTCCATTTAACTGTTTGGTTCAGTTCTACAATTTGATTTTCATTTGCTGTGGGTACAATTTTGTATTGTTATGCATGTGACACCAATCGAATTTGGCTGTACTCAATACATATTCTACTGATAGTATGGCAACTCTCAGTTAACCTGATCAAGATCTTCCTTATGTGTGTTGCAGGGAAACAATGGGAGACACTGCGGTTTACCATCAAGGTTTGTTCAAGCAGGGTCCTTTGGCTAATAGCACATTATTGTGCAATTGTAGGAATCATTCTAATATTTAGGTTTCTTACAATTTGGTCTTGCACATGTAGGTCCTGTTGTCAGAGGCTTAGACCCACTGTTCGACCCATTTTGCATATGGGGAAATGAGATGTCCATGAATATCAGTCAAGTAAAGAAACTCAGAAAGATTGTTAGGATGAAGAAACTTGCATGAATAACAGCAAGATCTTTGTTTGCACAATGAAGAAGACATCAGTCAACTATAGGATGGTACTAACTCTTTTACCTTGTTTTTACCCCTTGCGCCATTTCAAAATTTATAACAGCGATTTATGCATAGCTTTGTTTTTAGTACTTTTCAAAGCAGTTCACCGATGATTACCTCTCGAACCACCTGCATGGTCAAGAGGCAAGGAAGGTATTCATTCAACACCCACGGTACAATATTGAAGTGTTGCTGAAGAGGACGAAGGTTGGGCGGGAAATTATCCATAGCCACTGGCCTAAAGTTGCAAGGACATTCAACATCACTCAAGGCTCAATATTTGCCTTCTGCTCCTGCAGTTTCCCAGATGAGATTCATCTATCTATTTACCGTGTATGATGCTACTTTCCAATGTTTTTTGATGCTTCATGTGAAACTTGGTGCTGTTGTGTAATGGCGTAACTGAGTGCCGAAGCTATCTGATGTAATTCGATTATGAAATCCTGGTTGCTGTTATACGGATATGAAATATCTAGTGTGTTTTATAAGAAATATCAGTTTGATTAGTACATGTATTATCAATAATATGCTAATTATCCTACTTATTGGGGTTTTCTATTGCAGACGGTTACTCAGACAACACCATGGGCGATGAACTCAAACAACCCGCACGGTTTCTAGAAAGTAGGCGTGTTCGATCAACTAACAATCACACGTGGCTTACGCCAGCAAACTGTTTGCGTTAGGCCACCTTGCACAAACATTTCCACACAAACAACTATGTGTGATATACATACCTACGGAAATGTTTTTCTAGGATTCACCGTGTGGGATGTACATACCTATGGAAATGTTTTTCTTGGATTACCGTGTGGGATGAACATACCTACGGAAATGATTGGGTTTCGATGCCTCGCATGATGCACACGAGCTCATTTGGTGTCCCAGGAGGGCCTATCCCCGATGGTTTCTGGATCGTGTAGGAAGGACCACCCTATCACCCACACTCACTTGGCGATGGTTCCAAATGTTGTCACGGAAAGGGGTTAAAAATCGTTTGTATAGCACGTCGATGTACCAGTGACATGCCTACATTATATTTATGAACTAGAGCTAGTGTCGTATCGCACTAGATTATGAATATCACATGATGAATATCATCCAACAAATTACCGATCCAATGCCTACAAATTTATCCTATATTGTTCTTGCTAAGTTACTACTGCTATCGTTACTGTTGCACTAGCTACAAAACTACTGCTATCACTGTTACCGTTACTATTGTTGTTGCTACTACTATCAAATCTACCATACTACTTTGCTACTGATCACGTTGCTGCAGATAATTAATATCCAGGTGTGGTTGAATTGACAACTCAGCTGCTAATACTTGCAAAAAAAATCTGGCTCCCCTTGTGTCAAATCTATAAATTTGGGTTGAATACTCTACCCTCGAAAACTGTTGTGATCCCCTATACTTGTGGGTTATCAAGGACATGGAATTTTGTCAATTGCATCAACCTTAGCTTTGTCCACCTCAATAACTCTTTTAGAAATTTTATGGCCCAAAACAATACCTTCATTAACCATAAAGTGGCACTTCTCCCAATTCAAGACAAGATTTGTTTGCTCGCATCTCTGCAAAACTTGATCCGGATTGCTTAAGCAATCATCAAAAGACTTCCCATAAATAGAAAAGTCATCAATGAAAACCTCAACAATCTTTTCACAAAAGTCAGAGAATATAGCAGTCAGACATCTTTGAAAGGTAGCAGGTGCATTGCATAAACCGAAAGGCATATGTCTATAAGCATAAGTTCCAAAGGGACAAGTAAACGTGGTCTTTTCTTGATTAGGTTGAGAAACATGTATTTGTGAAAAACCAGAATATCCATCAAGGAAGCAAAAATGTGTGTGCTTAGATAATCTTTCTAGCATTTGATCAATAAAAGGCAGAGGGTAATGATCTTTTCTAGTTGCTTTGTTCAATTTTCTAGAATCAATTACCATTCTATAGCCTGTAACAATTCTTTGTGGAATAAGTTCATTCTTATCATTAGGAACAATAGTAATACCTCCTTTCTTAGGGACACAATGAACATGACTTACCCATCTACTATCAACTATAGGATAGATTATACCTGCTTCCAGAAGTTTTAATATTTCTGTTCTTACCACTTCCTTCATCTTTGGATTTAACCTACCTTGGTGACCAACAACGGGTTTAGCATCAGGTTCCATATTAATCTTCTGCTGACATAGAGTGGGACTAATGCCCTTTAAATCATCAAGAGTATATCCAATAGCAGCTCAGTGCTTCCTTAGAACTTTCAATAATCTTTCTTCTTCATGTTCTGAAAGGTTAGCACTAATAATAACAGGATATATCTTCTTCTCATCAAGATAAGCATATTTCAAAGTGTTTGGAAATTGTTTTAATTCAAATACATGATCACCTTTAGGTGGAGGAGGACCTCCTAGAGTTTCAATAGGCAAATTGTGTTTAAGCAGAGGAGGTTGTTCAAAGAAAATCTTATCTATTTCATTCCTTTCATGCATATGTAATCATTTTCATGGTCTAGCAGATATTGTTCTAGAGGATCAGGGGGCACAAAGCAAGACCAATTATTTCATCCATACTAGGCAATTCTTTTTAAGAGGTGTTCTACTAAACTTGTAAAAATTAAACTCATGAGACTCATCATCAAAACTAACACCGACATTTTGCTTCTAACAATCTATTTTAGCATTAACGGTGTTCAAGAAAGGTCTACTAAAAATAATGGGACAAAAATCATCTTGTGGGGAACCAAGAACAAGAAAATCAGTAGGGTATTTTATTTTCCCACACAAGACTTCAACATCTCTAACAATCCCAATTGGTGATATAGTATCTCTACTAGCAAGTTTCATAGTAACATCTATGTCTTCTATCTCTGCGGGTGCTATGTCATTCATAATTTCTTGATATAAGGTAAAGGGAATAGCACTCACGCTAGCACTTATGTCGCATAAACCATGATAACAGTGATCTCCTATTTTAACTGAGACAACGGGCATGCCAACAACAGGTCTATGTTTATCTTTTTTATCGGGTTTGGCAATTCTAGCAGCTTCTTCATAGAAGTAAATAACATGCCCATCTATATTTTCTTCCAATAGATCCTTAACCATAGCAACACTAGGTTCTACTTTGATTTTTTCATCAGGTTTAGGTGTTCTAATATAACTTTTGTTAACCACAATTGAAACTTTAGCATGTTCCTTGATCCTAACAGGGAAAGGTGGTTTCTCAATATAAGTAGTAGGAACAACTGGATCAACATTATAAATTATGGTTTCCTCTTTAGCTAGTACCGGTTCTTTAATTTCTTCTTTAATAGGTGGGTGATATTTAAACCACTTCTCCTTAGGGAGATCAACATGAGTAGCAAATGATTCACAAAAGGAGGCTACTATCTCAAAGTCAAGTCCATATTTAGTGCTAAACTTTTGAAAAGCATCGGTATACATAAAATATTTAACACAATCAAACTTAATCTTAATACCTGACTCTTTACCTTCATCGAGTTCTCAATCTTCAAAGTTGCATTCAATTCTTTCCAAAAGATCCCACCGAAATTCAATAGTCTTCTTCATAAAAGAACCAGCACAGGAAGTATCAAGCATGGATCGATCACTATGAGAAAGTTGAGCATAAAAATTCTGGATAATAATTTCTCTTGAGAGCTCGTGATTGGGGCATCAATATAACAATGAGTTAAGCCTCCCCCAAGCTAGAGCGATACTTTATCCTTCACGAGGCCAAAAATTATATATATATATATAATTCCGATCACGATGAACTAGATGCATAGGATAATTTTTTTGATGAAACCCCAATGTCAATCGATTTCGATTCCAAGATCTAATATCATCGCATAGCCTATACCATGCCAATGCTTCTTCCCTTCAAAGATAAAGGGAAAACCATATTCTTAACTTCATCTCCGGGTAAACCTGCAAGTTTAAACAATCCAAAAATTTCTTCCACATATATCAAGTGCATATTAGGATGTTCGGTTCCATCTCCTGCATAAGGATTAGCTAGCAGTTGTTCTATCATACCCGAAGGAATTTCATATTCAATAATTTTAGTAAGTGCATTAGGTTGAGGGGTAGCTAATTTTGGTTCCGGTCGAGGTGAAGATACCCCGAGCAAACCCCTCAAAGGATTGTTTTCCATAGTGACAAGTGACAATAAATTTCAGCACGTAGTAATAATTTTTCCTTACCAAGAGCGCTTCACTCCCCGGCAACGGCGCCAGAAAATAGCCTTGATGACCCACAAGTACATGGGATCATTTTTAGCCTTTTTGATAAGTAAGAGTGTCGAACCCAACGAGGAGCAGAAGGAAATGACAAGTGGTTTTCAGCAAGGTAATGTCTGCAAGTGCTAAAATTGTAAGTAACAGAGTAGTCTGATAGCAAGATAATTTGTAACGAGCAAGTAACGATAATAGTAACAAAAGTGCAGCAAGATAGCCCAATCCTTTTCAGGCAAAGGACAAGCCAAAACGGTCTCTTATAATAAGCAAAGCGTTCTTGAGGGTACACGGGAATTTATCTAGTCACTTTCATCATGTTGGTTTGATTCGTGTTCGCTACTTTGGTAATTTTTTATGTGGGTGGACCGGTGCTTAGGTGTTGTTCATACTTGAACAAACCTCCTACTTATGATTAACCCCCTCGCAAGCTTCCACAACTACGAGAAAAGTATTAAGAATAAATTCTAACCATAGCATTAAACTTTTGGATCCAATCGGTCCCTTACGGAATAGCGCATAAACTAGGGTTTAAGCTTCTATCACTCTCGCAACCCATTATCTAATAACTACTTCACAATGCATTCCCTTAGGCCCAAATATGGTGAAGTGTCATGTAGTCGACGTTCACATGACACCACTAAGGGAATCACAACATACATACTATCAAAATATCGAACACATATCAAGTTCACATGATTACTTGCAAATGATTTCTCCCGTGACCTCAAGAATAAAAGTAACTACTCACAAATGATAATCATGCTCAAGATCATAGGGGTATTAAATAGCATATTGGATCTTAACATATAATCTTCCACCAAATAAACCATATAGTAATCAACTACAAGATGTAATCAACACTACTAGTCACCCACAAGTGCCAGTCTATAGCTCCGGTAACAAGATTGAACACAAGAGATGGACTAGGGTTTGAGAGGAGATGGTGATGTTGAATATGTTGATGGAGATTTCCATCCCCAAGATGGGAGAGTTGTTGGTGATGATGATGACGATGATTTCCCCTCCGGGAGGGAAGTTTCCCCGGCGGAATCGCTCCGCCAGAGGGCAAAAGTGCTCCTGCCCAAGTTCTTCTTCGAGATGATGGCTCTCCGTCCCGAAAGTCCTCTCCTTATTTTTCTAGGTCAAAATGACTTATATACCAAAAGATGGGCACCGGAGGTGGCCCGGGCTGAGCACAACCCACTAGGGCGCGCCTAGGGGGCCAGGCGCGCCCTGGTGTCTTGTGCTCACCAGGTGGCCCCTCCAGTGGTTATTTGCTCCACTATTTATTATTTATTCCATAAAAAATCCTCGTGAAGTTTCATCTTGTTTGGAGTTGTGCAGAATAGGTGGCTTGACGTAGCTTTTCCAGGTCTAGATTTCCAGCTGCCGGAATTCTCTCTCTTTGTGTGTACCTTGCATATTATGAGAGAAAATGCATTAGAATTACTCCAAAAAGCATTATTATACATAAAAAATTATAAATAACAGTAGTAAACATGATGTAAAATGGACGTATCACTCCATCTATTGCTTTGGGGATATATGAGAATATATAGGCGCAGAAACTAGGTCGGTGGAGTCACGAGGGGCCCACAAGGGTGGGGGCGCGCACTACCCCCCTGGGTGTGCCCTCCGTCCTTGTGGCCGCCTCGTGGCTTCTCTAACTTGCACTCCATGTCTTATGGATGTCTTCTGGTCTAAGAAATATTATCGTGAAAATTTTATTCCGTTTGGACTCTATTTGGTATTCCTTTTCTACGAAACTCTAAAATAAGGAAAAAACAGAAACTGACACTGGGCTCTAGGTTAATAGGTTAGTCCAAAAAATATTACTCCCTCCGTTCCTTGATATAAGGTTTATAGATTTTTCAGAAAAATGTGAAATATAAGGTGTATTGCGATGCACCACTCGTCTGGATAATGTTTTTAGGGATTTGATTACATTTTCTTATATTAGGAAAGCTTCTCTATTTTCTCATGTTAATTAGTCAGGTATAATCTTGCCCAAAAGTTGTGAAATTTTTCCTTCACATGCATTTTTTAATTTTCGTGCCAAAAATATACACCCTATATTAAGAAACGGAGGGAGTATAAAATAGCATATTAATGCATATAAAATATCCAAAATAGATAATATAATAGCATGGAACAATCAAAAATTATAGATGTTGGGGAACGTAGTAATTTCAAAAAAAATCCTACGCACGCGCAAGATCATGGTGATGCATAACAACGAGAGGGGAGAGTGTCTTCCACGTACCCTCGTAGACTGTAAGCGGAAGCGTTATGACAACGCGGTTGATGTAGTCATACGTCTTCACGATCGACCGATCCTAGTACCGAACGTACGGCACCTCCGCGATCTGCACACGTTCAGCTCGGTGATGTCCCACGAACTCACGATCCAGTAGAGCTTCGATGGAGAGTTCCGTCAGCACGACGGCGTGATGATGGTGTTGATGAAGCTACCGACGCAGGGCTTCGCCTAAGCACCGCTACGATATGACCGAGGTGGATTATGGTGGAGGGGGGCACCGCACACAGCTAAAAGATCAATGATCAACTTGTGTGTCCACGGGGTGCCCTTGCCCCCGTATATAAAGGAGCAAGGAGGGAGGCCGGCCGACCCTAGGAGGGCGTGCAAGAGGAGGAGGAGTCCTCCTAGTGGGAATAGGACTCCCCTTTCCTAGTCCCACTAGGAGGGGGAAGGAAGGAGTGGGAGAGGGGAAAGGAAAGAGGGGCGCCCCCCTTCCTTGTCCTATTTGGACTCAAGGGGAGGGGGCGCGGCCTGCCCTGGCCGGCCCCTCTCTCTCTCTCCACTAGGGCCCATCAAGGCCCATTAGCCCCCGTGGGTTCCGGTAACCCCTTTGGCAGTCCAGTTTTCTCCGAGATCACCCAAAACCCTTCCGGTGTCCGAATATAGCCGTCCAATATATCAATATTTATGTCTCGACCATTTCGAGACTCCTCGTCATGTCTGTGATCACATCCGGGACTCCGAACCACCTTCGGTACATCAAAACACATAAACTCATAATACCGATTGTCACCGAACGTTAAGCGTGCGGACCCTACGGGTTCGAGAACTATGTAGACATGACCGAGACTCATCTCCGGTCAATAACCAATAGCGGAACTTGGATGCTCATATTGGTTCCTATATATTCTACGAAGATCTTTATCGGTCAAACCGCATAACATATGTTGTTCCCTTTGTCATCGGTATGTTACTTGCCTGAGATTCGAGTGTCGGTATCTCAATACCTAGTTCAATCTCGTTACCGGCAAGTCTCTTTACTCGTTCCGTAATACATCATCCCGCAACTAACTCATTAGTTGCATTGCTTGCAAGGCTTATAGTGATGTGCATTACCGATATGGCCTAGAGATACCTCTCCGACAATCGGAGTGACAAATCCTAATCTCGATCTATGCCAACTCAACAAGTACCATCGGAGACACCTGTAGAGCACTTTTATAATCACCCAGTTACGTTGTGCCATTTGGTAGCACACAAAGTGTTCCTCCGGTATTCGGGAGTTGCATAATCTCATAGTCATAGGAACATGTATAAGTCATGAAGAAAGCAATAGCAATATACTAAACGATCAAATGCTAAGCTAATGGAATGGGTCAAAACAATCACATCATTCTCTAATGATGTGATCTCGTTAATCAAATGACAACTCATGTCTATGGTTAGGAAACTTAACCATCTTTGATTCAACGAGCTAGTCAAGTAGAGGCATACTAGTGACACTTTGTTTGTCTATGTATTCACACATGTACTAAGTTTCTGGTTAATACAATTCTAGCATGAATAATAAACATTTATCATGATATAAGAAAATATAAATAACAACTTTATTATTGACTCTAGGGCATATTTCCTTCAATAGATACGTTGGAGACATATCACATATTATGTATTGGGCACACCTTCTAGTTTCCTTATATAGTTGAGGTCGTGGTCCACCGTTGTATATCATATATATGTGCAATTTGCATCTGAGTAATACATTGTGCAATTCTCATAACATACATGGTATCAGTTTTTTAGGTTTAGGACATCGCTTCTGCTCCGCCGCCGCATGCCTCCTCCGAGCTGCCGCCTCCACCGCCCTACCCGCCGTCACCGTGCGCCTCCTTCGCGCCACCGCCGCCCTAGCTGCCATAGCCAGGTGCCTTCTCCGCGCTGTCGTCGCCGCTACCTCCTCCCTCGCCGCCGCGTTTTCCCTGTCGCTGCCCTCACCGCCACCGCCCTCTGCCGTCGCGCGCCACCCCGCAGCCACCAAACCCTCGTGTAGCCGCCGCCGCTTTCCTTAGCCGCCGCTGCATCTCCACCCCACACTGCCGCCGCACCTCTCCCTAGACGCCACCGCCACAAACCCTAACCCTAGCCTGAGCCGCACCACCACCTCGCCGCCATGTCGTCCGTCACCTCGTCCTGCTCCACCATCAACTCCAACCCGTTCGCCGATGCCAACCCTCCCGACGTCAATGACATCCGCAACCTCAAGATCTACGAGCGGATTTCCGTTCGTCTCTCCCAAACGGACTCCTCCTACTACACGTGGAAGACGTACTTCTCCCTCGTGTTCCAGGAGTACCACGTCGTCGACCATGTGGAAGGCTATGTCGACTCCAGCCTCGTCCCCAACTTCCATGACTGGTCCACCATCGACGCCACGCTCATCTGGTGGTTCTTCTTCACCATCTTGCCAAACCTGTTTCACACGATCGTGCAAGACGGCGATGATGCTCACGTCGTGTGGACCAAGCTGAACAGGCTCTTCACCGACAATCGCCTTCAACGTCGTGTTTTTTTGCAGCAAGAGTTTTCTGGATGCCACCAGGACAACTCCTCCATCGACGACTATTGTCGCTGCCTCAAGACTCTCGCTGACAAGCTCCGCGATATTGGCGCGAAGCAATGTTGGGGATATCGCTTATCGGGAACTTATCAGCCGACCCAGGATAAGGGGTAAATCGGCCATTTTATCGGCATATCGGCCGATTTATTGCCATATCGGCTGATTTATCGGCCGATTTATCTTATCGGTCTGACAGCGGTAAGCGATAAATCGGCCGATTTATCGGCATATCGGAAGATATCTTGAATAGTGGTGCGAAGGTTGACGATGATCTCCTTCTCAGCACGCTCACCGCCGGCCTCAACGAGGACTTCGGCAACGCCGCGGCGAACCTCACCCTCATCCCCGAGCCCTCCTTCGCCAAGTTCGTTGCTTACCTCCGGCTGGAGGAGCGGCGGATGAAGCAGGTGAAGGTGCGGGCCATCCACACCGCCCTCGCCGCCGCCACCCGCCGCCCGGCTGCGCCCCGACAGCAGCGTCACCCGACGCCCTACCCGCAGCCGTCGCAGCAACCGCCGCCGCTACCCTTGCCGCTGCCCCCGTATAGGGCCCTCGCTCCTCCCATGCCGCCCGAGGCGGGCGGCACCGCGGAGGTAGGCGCGACGGCCGGTGTGGCGGCCAGTAGCAGCTGCATGCCCTCCTCGCCAGTAGTAGCAGCTCCAGGTGCCTCCTCCGTGGGCCGGCGGGTACAACCCGTGGGCCGGTGTCGTTCATGCGTACACCATGCCGGTCCCACGGTCCCCTGCACCGACTCTTCCCGTGCTGCGTTCGCCGGCGCATCAGGCATACTACGCGGCTCCGCGGCCCTATGGAGGGTACCCACCGCCGCAACTGAGTGGCGGCTACGGCTTCTCGATGGCGCCGCCGTCACCTTCGTCGGCGCTGCCATTGGCGCCTTGGGATCCGGCGCTTCTTGCCGCACTGCACACCGCCCCTACGCCGAACAACTACACCAGAGGCGGTGATTGCTACATGGACGCCGGGGCTACGGCTCACATGTTTGCTCATCCTGGTAATCTTGCCTCCTTCACTCCCGTCACCACCGACCGCCGCATCAGTGTCAGTGATGGTTCCACCCTCCCTATTACACGTCGGGCACACTTCTTTTCCTTCTAATTCCATGCATTTATCTTTGTCTAACATACTTGTGTCACCTCATCTTATTAAGAATCTTATTTCCGTCTGTTGTTTCATTCGTGAAAATCCTGTTACTGTTGAATTTGACGAGCTTGGTTTTTGTGTCAAGGACGCTCGAATCAGGATGGTACTTCAGCGATGTGACAGCCCCGACGAGCTCTATCTGGTGCATTCGCCTTCCTCCACGACCACCGCACCGGTCGCCCTCTCTACTGGCGTTGATCCCTGGCACGCTAGTCTGGGTTATCCCAACCCCGTCACCCTTCGTCATATTCTTAGGAGTTTCAGTTTCAGTTGTAATATGATAGAGGATCACACTTGTCATGCTTGTCGTGTCGGCAAACACATTCATCTTCCGTTTAATAACTCCACCACCATTGCTTGTACGAGTCCGTGCGCATCGCCTGTACCATCCACCACGAGTGGTGGCAGCTCCGCGTCAACGAGGTGGAGCGTGACCGCTTGTCGATGAGATTGCGGCGGAGGTAGGCACCAAGGCACCGCATGTGGTGGCTGACTGGAACGTCGCCAACACTTGCATCTCCTTATCATGTCGTAACAAGTACGATGTCGGACCGTCCAATTCGATCATCGATCTCACTTCCACCGGCGATGTCGATGGTCGGTGGGCAGATTCCAACGAGGGGTAGGCTGTGGGTCATGGACGTACCCCATATCTTACAAAGAGCAGACTAGGGTTGAGTTTTTTTTTTTTTGTTATGTAAAAAATAATCTTGATGATATTAATGAAAATACTATATGTCCACGTTTATTTGGTGCACCGTATTGAATGATCGGCTCTTTTAAAGCAGTTTGCGGACACGTCCGTCAATTTTTTTTCTTTTGAGAATGACACGTCCAACATTTGGTTTGTGTATTTTGGCGTATAGCGCTGGAATTGCTGTAAACACGCACACAGACCCATCGGTACGCTTGGTCGCTCGCGTTTGGGCCACCCATATCCCATCGCTGGGTCCATTCGCCTGTCCCGGTTGCTTGCAGTGGGACGGATCACCTCGCGTCCGCGTCGTAGACCCGCCCATCCGTTTCAAAAATGGGTTTGGCTCCCCTCTGTCAGTCAATCACCTAGCCGACTGTGGTAGCCAGCGCGGCTCTCAGGTCATGTACAATGGTTGATAGAACAGTTTTATCTTAAGTCTTGCATGTATTTTAAAAATGACAAAAAAATATGTCTACAATGAATTATATCTTAGCCTTATCTTTAATAAATAGTAATTCCTTAAAACATGGTGAGACAAATTATGCTAAGAGATCATCTCTTATCTTATCTTAAATAAGAGAAGACAAGCCTTTTCTTATGAGTTCTCTTTCCTTCATTTCATCATTTATCCTACGTGACACTCCTAAAATAATATTATTGTACATGTCTTCATACGATTGTTTGCGCCACTAGCACGTGCAAATCCAAACGAGTGCGTCCAATCCTGAATGAATTCAGTAGGCCATTAGGCCCGAGCGTTTCATGCGGGATGCGACACGACACGAGAGAGACTAGTACTTGGTCTCGGTGCATCACGAGACGAGAGGACCCGGGCAGTCAGTGGCCGGCCGTCGCTGATTGATTCGAGTTGAAGGAATCAAGGAAGCAACAACGGCGTCAAGGCAAACCATCCATCCTTTCTCGAGCCATCAAGACCGCTAGCTCTAGCGTAGCGATTATTCAGGTCAGGTCAAACCCACTGACGCGACGAAAGCAATTTTTTTCTCTTTTTTTTTTTGCGCTTCACGTAATGCAAGGAAAACAATGCCCATCTTCTGCGGCGACGATCTTATCGAATCGACCTCCAATTGGAATGTCCCATTATTTTCTCAATCAATGTCCCATGCAACAATCTAGAGTACCATCTATGGATGGATCTTATATACTACTAGTGCTTGTATAAAAGAACAAAATGTCAGCAGCCGGAGAACCGGGCCTGCATGTCCCCCGGAGATCCAAAGATGATTAGACACAAAATCTCGCGCTAGCCTGGCTGGAGCCGGACACGGCTTTCCGGCCCGGCCCATCCCCATCCGTCAACTAACCTCCCCCCTCTCTTCATCTTCAAATTAAAAACCCAGGGCACCCAACCGCACCACCTCCTCCTCCTCCTATTCCTCCCCTGTCCCCGCACTTGCCACATCCAGCAGCCAGGAGCAGACCCGCCTCAACGCAGCAGGCAGCAATGCCTCCGGACGGCGACGCGGAGCTGGCGGCGGACGAGCTGCAGAGCCTCAGCTTCGGCTCCTCCGAGCGCTCCCGCTCCGCCTCCACCGTCTCCACCGCCACGGCCTCCTGCTCCACCTCCTCCTCCTCGGGGCCAATCGCCGGCGTCCCCGCGCCGCGCTCCTGCAACCCCTCCGCCCTCGCCCCGCGCCTCGGCACGGTGCAGCTGTCGGACATCCGCTTCGTGCGGAGGCTCGGGGCCGGGGACATCGGCAGCGTCTACCTGGCCGAGGTGAAGGGCAAGGGCGGGGCGCTGGTGGCGGCCAAGGTGATGGACCGGAAGGAGCTCCAGGGCCGCAACAAGGAGGGCCGCGCGCGCACCGAGCGCGAGATCCTCGAGGCCGTCGACCACCCCTTCCTCCCGCGCCTCTACGGGGTCGCCGAGGGCGAGCGCTGGTCCTGCCTCCTCACCGAGTTCTGCCCCGGCGGCGATCTCCACGTCCTCCGCCAGAGGCAGCCGCACCGCCGATTCTCCGAGGCCGCCGTCAGGTACTACGCCACCTCCTCCTTCGTCACAACTACATAGGCATTCATGCACTTAATTATACTACCTCAAAAAATCAAACTTTTTCATAGTCTCTGTTTCTGTCTCTGTGGAAGCAAAAAAAAAAAAGAATCAACAATTGCAAGGTTTGATCAGATTTTGTTAGGCTAAAACCGACGGTGAAGTAGCTACTAGTGATCACATAGCCTTTCCGGTTCCGGAGAAGAATGTGGCCGGTTTCCTGCGCGTTCTAGTCGGCTTCGTCTGTTTCACTTTGCCGTTTCTCTGTTCCCCCACTTTTGGCATAGTTTAATTAGAGCACTCCATTTTTAAGGATCTAGTGGACGCAAAGCCCAGTTCCGCGCATGGTTCCGCTGGCCCCATGTGTCTTCGGTTGGGCACGCATCTGTCCATTCATATGGAGTGCTTGTCTAGCCACAGTGCCCCTCATCCTGAAAACACAAGGCATAATAATATGACATCGATTGCTGCTGCCCCTTTGGACGGATCCCTAACCAAGATGGCAGGCACCATGGAGATAGCTTCCTTAACAGCACACGACCGCGACACATGAGGATGATACCGTTTTGCAAAACGGAGCCATGAATGAATGAAATAAACATCCAAACGACATCTTGCCCTGTTTCTTCGCATTCATGGGCCATCCCATCGATATCTCCCATGGCGTGGTGTTGGGTCCAGCTGCTCTCACTGTCGCGTCGCCAACAACAGTTTCTTGGTTGCTGATCATGCTCTCGGCTCTGAACCCAGCCAGCGGCCACACAGTTGCACGCCCACATTATCATCTCGCAGTGACCAGTCAGTCAGTCAGTCAGTCAGGAAGTGTTTGCATGTGGAGACCGGCAGCGCCCGCCCTGAAACCAAGCCTGCCCATGCGGAAGTGATGAAAAGCTGGGCTCGGCATATGCGCTTGCATGCTTCCCTCCTTTGCCGCATCTCTCTCCTTTTTCTCACCATTTTGTGCCTGCCGACGATATACTATACGAACGCTGATGTTACTTCCTTCCGGAATAGACTTAAAGTAGTATTATTCCCGGCCGTATGTACTACATCCATCGCTATGGGCGAGAAGAAGAAAAAAGGCAACAAATACGAGCTTTTCCTTTACTAATGCCTCCTTTGGTCCATAGGATTGAAAAATCATAGGAATAGGAAAGTCATAGGAAATAAGATGACATGCATCTCAAATCCTATGCATAGAAATAGAAAAGAAGATGCCCTTTGATTCACACTATAGGATTTTTTTCCATTGAGTCTAGACTAATGTTTATTTTCCTATGAAATGTGGAGGATAGGAAGAATTCCTCCATAGGAATAGGATTTCATTCCTACAAACCAAAGAGCTCTAAAGGAATTTTTCCTATAGAAATCCTATCCTATGAAAATCCTACAAAATTCCTTTAAATCAAAGGAGGCTTAAAATGTGCAGTAAAGATAAGAAACAACAATATGAATTCACGGGAAAATAATGTCTTTGCTTAAACTTTGTGTAGAAACAAAAGGAAAAAAATAGGAGAGTGCAGCATGAATTCATGAACGAGCGGCGGCCAAAAATATAGCAACAGTAAAATATGCTTTCGGCGGGCGCCATTGTATGCACGCACTCCGTTAAAAAGCCCACGTCGTACAACGTACTCCCACCCACACACACATACATACTATATACAGCCTTGCGAATGACGTGCACTCCAGCAGAAATGAAGCCTCGTTTCACGGGGCAGCACTAGTTGTTGCAGTACGAGCACTAGCAGCAGCCAGCGGTAGGCAGTAGTAGGTAGGAGTAGTTTGTATGCAAGGGCGTCGTGAATTTGGGTGGTACCTGCAACAGTGTTACTACTACCATCAACGTGTCGTGTGGCTTTATGGCAAGGCCGGTCGCCGTAGGCATTGCCGGTGGTGCACACGAGCCGCCCACCGTCCCTCCGCCCCGTGCTACGGCGCCGGAACCGGTCGCGGAACATGGCTTTTAAAATATACTCTCACCCTCATAAAACACCGGTGCGTGCTTGTGCTTGTGCTTGCTTGGTCAAGACCCAAGAGAGGCCAGCTTTTATTAACCCCCATGTGATTTGCCAAGAATCACAGCTCTGAAACACACGCACAGCACAGCACAGACATGGCCGCCCATGAATGCGGTCGACATCACGTAGTAAGGATTAAGCTAATTAACCCGATGAAGGAACTATGAATCGAGTACATGCACACATGATGCTCGCCATTAAACTAGTCTAGGCTCCACCTTAACGTGCAACGCCCCCGCATCAATGATGCGCTAATTCCAGTACTGTCTCTTGCCTTTCTTCCGCCTCTGACTTTTTTGCTTGCTAGTAGGAGTAGCACTACTGGAGCGCACAGTGTCAGCCACCGTGCTAGCTTAGCTTAGCTAGGTTCAGATATACAGGTGAGTATGTGTCTTTTGGTTGCATGTGAATAAAGTCAAGAGTATGCTTTTGTGCTATGCAATTAGTTGCTTCTGTAGTAGTACTGTTTTCTTTTTCCACCAAACATGCACCGGGTCCATCGTTTCAGCCTGCTGGCTGTAAAATCTCGTTGCTAATTCGTAATTTTGGTTGCATTTGATAGATTATAGTACTAGTAGTGGCAATGGTGAATGACATGTAGTGTACTGCGGCAGGTTCTACGTGGCGGAGGTGGTGGCTGCGCTGGAGTACATTCACATGCTGGACATCGTGTACCGGGACCTCAAGCCGGAGAACGTGCTGGTCCGCGCCGACGGCCACATCATGCTCACCGACTTCGACCTCTCCCTCAAGTGCGACCCGACGGCCCCTACTCCGGCGCACGTCATCTCCGACCCCGTCGGCCTCACCGGCCGCCCCTCCGCGTCGTCCACCTGTATCATCCCTTCCTGCATCGTACCGTCGGTGTCCTGCTTCAGCCTCTTCCCCGGCCGCGGCCGCAGGCGCCGGCGCCGCAAGAAGGCCTCGGGCGGCGGTGGCAGGGGCCTGAACGGCAGCAGCGACGGCAGCCTCCCCACCGGCGTGCTGGACCTGGAGTTCGTGGCGGAGCCGGTGGAGCTCCGGTCCATGTCGTTCGTGGGCACGCACGAGTACCTGGCCCCGGAGATCGTGTCGGGCGAGGGCCACGGCAGCTCGGTGGACTGGTGGACGCTGGGCATCTTCATCTTCGAGCTCCTCTACGGGGTGACGCCCTTCAAGGGGTACGACAACGAGATGACCCTGGCCAACATCGTGGCCCGCGCGCTCGAGTTCCCCAAGGACCCCTCCGTCTCCTCCGCCGCCAGGGACCTCGTCACCGCGCTGCTCGCCAAGGATCCGGCGCGCAGGCTCGGCGCCACCGTCGGCGCCGCGGCCATCAAGCGCCACCCATTCTTCAACGGCGTCAACTGGGCGCTGCTCCGCTGCGCCACGCCGCCGTACGTGCCCCCGCCTTTCAGCGCCGCGGTCGCCACGGCCGCTGGCTCCGGCGGCCCCGGGAAGAAGAACAGCCCCAACGACGACGACGACATGTCGGATGACAGCTGCCCCGGCACGCCCGTGGAGTACTACTAGATCGGATCAGACACGAGGAAGCTCCCGCGCACGCACGCACGTACGTGCAACCAACAAGATGCTGCCACTGACGGGACCCAAGCTGGAAGCTCGTACCACCCTTGTCCGACCCTGGCGCACGTGGTGGACCGCGCTGGATGGCGCGCACGAGGCGGCCTTTGGTTGGGAGCAGGGCGCGCGCGCGCGGCCAGGCGCGGCGCTGTCGCGTCAAATAGTTGCCGGCAGCGGCTGCGTCTGCGTGCGTGCGTACACGCCGTTCCAATAATAATTTATCGTTGCTTCTTTCTAGTATTTTGACTTTACATGGAGTAGATGTATGACACATAGTTAGCACTTGTAGCAGTAGTAGAGTTGTATTATGAGCGCTGTTTGCTAGTATGTCAGGGTTTTGCTCTGCTTGTAGTGGAGCTTTTTTGTGCAAAGATGGTTAATAATTTGATGTGCGTTTTGGGGATGGAGCTGCAGTACTTTTACGAATGATGAGGCCGGGGGCAAGGAGACATGGCTCATGATAGACCATCGGGTCTGGGCTTTGGGCGGCAGCCGGGGGACACGAACCGGTGGAGCGAAAGACGGCGAGAGCTGCAGCGGGGATCGATCATTGCCCCGGGAATTCTGCGCACTGCTTTCCCTTTCCCTGCGCGCTCGTGCGCCCGCGTTTGCCACCAAACTCGCTGATCGCACGTACTTCTAGATGTGATATTCATATTAGTACTCCAGATGATCGGATCGATGGCCCGGTAAAGGTGCCGATGTTTTTACAGCGGTACCTGTACCTGGGTGAAAAAGGCAAAGGATGTCTTATCCTGCTGTGCTAAAGAAGTAAAGGCTGGCCGACTGCAGTTGCAATGATCATGCTTCATGCATGCTGCCTGTATGCCTGCCATACTAGAATGCAAGTCAACCACATACGGTGGAATGAAAAAGAGGTGAGGGAAGCTGGGTATGGTAACACAGTGGACAAATTTCGTGTTTTGACCCTTTTTTCATACTTAATCGAGATCTGATCCTAATTTGTAAAAAAAAAATGGATCTGACCCTTTTGCTACTGTCAGGGTTCATGGCGGTACTCGGTTCCACTTCAGATTCGCTGATACATCCACAGCGGGTCCACCTTGTCAAAAAACACGGAGAGGCGATTAGGGGGCGATCGTGAGGCGACCGTCGCCGACTCGCTAGGGTTAGGGTTTTTTGCCAGTGGTGGTGTGGATTCCGATGGCCTGTGTGGGACGACGGCGTTCCCTGATCGGGCTGATCGGATTGGGTTCTTAATCCCCGTGGTCTTCCATGGCGGAAAGAAGCGGCAGGGGAGGGATGGAGACCCCTCGGTCGAGGGCAACTCCCCGTGCGACGGAGATGAATAGGGCCGCTGCAGCGTTGATGATGAAAACGTCGGCGCCAAGGACGACTCCAACGGGCCTAAAGGATGGTGCAGGGAAGATGGCGACCGCAGAGAAGAGCAGAACCTCATCGACATCACCGGTAGATGGGAAGGAGTCGGCGGAGGCAGCAGGACTATCAGATCGGCTGTGAGGGCTAATTCTTACTGAGAAGGAGGCTTCCGGCTTTGTGTTTGGAGAAGCTAGGAAGGAGATGCCTAGGGCTACAAAGTGGTCGATCATTGGCAAATCTTTCACGCCCAGGCCGATGAATTTTAAAGCCCTAGAAAAATCTATGCAGAGGGCATTGGGCCTCCACAAGGAAGCAAAATTCAGTGATATTGGGGGGAACAAGTTTGTGGTGCACTTTGGGAGCGAGCGTGATTGGAAGCATGCCCTTAATGGAGGACCATGGCAGTTTGACTTCAATGTAGTTGTGTTGAAAGGTTATGAAGGCAATACTAGGCCGTCTGAGATGGTGTTTGACACAGTGGAGGTCTGGGTTAGGGTCACTGACCTTCCCCTGGACAACAGAACAGAGGCTTTTGGAAAGGCGCTCGGGAACTGGCTTGGTACAGCAGTAAGAGTGGATGTGGAAAAAGATGGATCAGCTAAAGGAGTTCATCTTAGGGTTCGCACAAAGCTGTCAATTTATGAGCCTCTCGTGAGGGGTTTCAATTTGAAGGAGACAAAAGATGATCCTGAAGGAACTTGGTACGACTTTGCTTATGAAAAAAAATCCCTCACTTCTGTTTTGAATGTGGGAGGCTAGTTCACGGGACTGAAGGGTGTGTACCTCCCGTAAAGTCAGATATGCAATGGGGAGAGTGGCTCCGTGCGTCACCGGGGCGATCCTCCTCTTTCAGGGAGGGGGTGCAGAAGGGAGGGGGCCAAAACAGTCATAGTTTCAACAGTGCTCCCTCGAGCGAGAGTAATGGAGGCAAGAGGTCGGAGGGTTTTGTTAGAAATATTCCTACGAAGAGGAATCTGAACAGAGATTTTGACGGCTCAGCTGATTCCCGCACTAGCGGCGGAGAGAAGAGGGATGGAGAGGAGGTAAACAGCCCGATCAAGCAGCGGCACTGGCCGTCTGCGGATAAAGGCAAGGAGGCGAGGAATTGGCATGGAGAGGAAGGACAAGATGAGCCACACAAGAAAGATCTGAGGGATGAGCTGGAGCGAAGAAAGAAGGAAATGAGGAGCGATCTAAAGTACAAACAGATGGACATGAGACAAGAGTTAAGAAAGAGATATGCTGCTAAGAGGCGACCTGGGTATTATGTTAGGAGAATGAGGGATGAGTATGATTATCAGCTTAAACATAATTATGATCATACCCGCTCTAATAGCAGAAAGAGGGCACCAAAACAGATGTGGGTGGCTAAGGGTGATCTGGACCAGCACAACAATCAGGATAATTTCATTCGGACCACTAGGCTGAAAACGGACTCGGAGTTTGACCGGATCTCCGAGCATGACCGCACTGTGTTTGACCGTATCTCAACAGCAGATGATAGATCAGCGGACCCTGCAAGTGCGCAGGGCCGCGAGGAGCAATGATCGTTTTAGCCTGTAACTGCCGAGGATTGGGGTTGGACTCGGCAGTGGGCGAACTACGAGACCTGATTAGGTCATACAACCCAGCGGTGGTGTTTTTGTCAGAAACAAAAAAGAGGTCAGGGGCAATGGAGAGGCTCAAGTGGAGCGTGGGCTTTAGACAGGGTGTAGCGGTGGACTGCAAAGGCAAAAGTGGAGGTCTAGCACTATGGTGGAGGGATTTGATGTTACAGTGCGGCCGTGGTGCCAATATTACATAGATGCAAAGATTGTGTACGAGGGTCTCTTTTAGATTCACTGGAATCTATGGAGAGCCCAGCATTGAAAAGCGAACAAAGACGTGGGATGTACTTCGTTACCTCCGAGCACAAGATGATCTCCCGTGGCTCTGTGCGGGGGACTTTAATGAGGCACTTTGACAAAGTGAACAGCAAGGGGGTAATCCTAGGTCCTTGAACCAGATGGCACTGTTTGAGGAATGCTTGTCCGACTACGACTAGCGGACTTGGTTTTTCCGGATATCCGTTCACTTGGGATAATAAACGGGATGCGAACGATAATATCCAAGTGAGGCTGGACCGGGCGACATGTAATGCGGATTTTGCACAGATTTTCCCAGCAGTAGAGGTGCAACATATCATGACGGAGGAGTCTGACCACCAAGTGTTGCTCATTAGAGCAATGACAAGGCAAGGCGAGGCACGGGCACATGGTCAGCGAGCGTTTCTCTATGAGGCTGTGTGGGCGAGGCATGAGGGATGCGAAGACATGGTCGCTGCAGCATGGGGCGAGGCCCATGCAGCCAACCAGCATGGCGGGGATCTCGAGAATGCATGCAGAACGCTGAAGATCGCTTCAAAGGCCGTGCAAGAGTGGAGTCGAAAGGTTTTTGGCTCCATTAAAAAACAGATTGCGCACTTGAAGCGCCAGCTTGTTGACGCTAAGGAGCGAGCTGCAAAGTCAGGATACCGACAAGAAGTGAAGGAGATTGAGGATCAACTTCATGAACTATTTGAGCGAGAGGAGGTGTATTACAAACAAAGATCGATGGTGGACTGGCTAACAGAAGGAGACCAAAACACACGGTACTTCCAGAACAGAGCCCCGCATCGAAAACGTAAGAACACGGTAAAGGCGCTAAGAAGTGAGGATGGGACAAAGTGCATAGATGATGATGTCATGCGTAGGATGGCCGCACAATTCTACGCTCAACTATTTTCTGCTGAAAGATCGATGGTGGACTGGCTAACAGAAGGAGACCAAAACACACGGTACTTCCAGAACAGAGCCTCGCATCGAAAACGTAAGAACACGGTAAAGGCGCTAAGAAGTGAGGATGGGACAAAGTGCACAGATGATGATGTCATGCATAGGATGGCCGCACAATTCTACGCTCAACTATTTGCTGCTGAAGGGTCGACGGATAGTGAAAATGTGCTGCAGCATATTGAGAGTGTTGTTACAGAAGAGATGAATGGAAATCTTGGCGCGCCATTCACAGATGAGGAGATTGAGGCGGCCCTTTTCCAGATGGGGCCTACAAAGGCTCCGGGACCGGACGGATTACCGGCCATGTTCTACCAACGACACTAGAAGTTGGTTAAGAACGATATTTGTGGTGCGGTAAGGGAGTTTTTGGCAGGGAAGGAGGTGCCGAATGGGTTTAATGATACTAGCATTGTCATGATTCCGAAAGTAAACTCACCAGAGTTACTTTCACAGTTTCTCCCAATTAGCCTATGTAATGTTCTTTATAAAATTGCGGCAAAGGCACTGGCCAACCGCTTAAAAGTTGTGCTTCCTTTTATGATATCTGATGAGCAGAGTGCATTTGTCCCAGGAAGACTAATAACTGATAATGTACTTGTGGCCTACGAATGTGTTCACGCGATCAGGAAGAGGAAAAGGAAGAAGCCTATGTGTGCAGTCAAATTGGACATGATGAAGGCGTATGATCGAGTGGAGTGGGATTTCCTGGAGAAGATGTTGTTGAAATTTGGCTTCTCTGATCAATGGACAGAGATGGTCATGCGGTGTGTGAAATCGACCTCTTTCTCTGTTAAGTTGAATGGTGGGCTCTCTCATCGCTTCAACCCTTCCAGAGGACTTCGACAGGGTGATCCCCTCTCCCCATACCTCTTTCTATTCTGTGTGGAAGGTTTCTTGGCGCTCTTGAAATATGCACAACAGGAGAAGAAGGTCAAGGGATTGGCATTCAGGGGTAGCGGACCAACGGTAACTCACCTCCTTTTCGTTGATGATAGTGTGGTTTTCGTGGAGGGCTCACGGGATAATTTTGAGGCATTACGCTCCATCTTAAAAGAGTATGAGGATGCCTCGGGGAAGAAAGTCAACCTTCATAAATCCGCAATCTTTTTTGGAAAAGGAACTTCGGATGAGAGTAAGGAGGAACTAAAACAAGTACTAGGGATTGCGGAAGAGGCTCTAAGTGAGAGATATTTAGGATTACCCACGGTGGTGGGGAGATCGAAGGATGGAACTTTCAAGTATGTGGAGGAAAGTGCAAGGGGAAAGGTCTCAGGGTGGAAAGGGCAAGGACTATCCAAGACTGCAAGGGAAGTACTCATTAAGTCGGGCCTCCAATCAACACCATCTTTTACCATGAGTTGTTTTGAACTCACAAAGAAAATGTGTGGGAACCTGTCTTCTATTTCTTCAAACTTCTGGTGGGGAGAAGCTGATGGTAAAAAGAGAGTGCATTGGATCGCTTGGGACAAAATGTGCATGAGAAAGCATGAAGGTGGAATGGGTTTTAGAGACCCGGAGGCTTTCAACCAAGCTATGCTTGCAAAACAAGCGTGGCGGTTGTTCCAGGAACCTAATTCTTTATGTGCAAGGGTCTTGAAAGCTCGGTACTATGTTGATGGATCTATTCTGAATGCAATGCGCCCAAGTGGTGGATCATACACTTTCAAGAGTATTTTGCATGGGCGAAATCTTCTGCTTGACGGGCTGATTTGGAGGATTGGAGACGGCTCCAAAATCAAGGTCCATCATGACAACTAGATTCCGAGGAAGGGTAGCTTGAAGCCACTAGGCCAGAGCTATACTCAAGGGATTACGCGAGTTAGTAACCTGCTGGAAGAAACGGGCTCCAACTGGGACGTAAACAAAGTGGAAGCTATGTTTTCCCCTGATGAGGCGAGAGAGATGATACGTCTCCAACGTATCTATAATTTTTGATTGCTCCATGCTATATTATCTACTGTTTTGGGCAATATTGGGCTTTATTATCCACTTTTATATTACTTTCGGGACTAACCTATTAACCGGAGGCCCAGCCCAGATTTGCTATTTTTTGCCTATTTCAGTGTTTCGAAGAAAAGGAATATCAAACGGAGTCGAAATGGAACGAAATCAACTGGAGAAGTTATTTTTGGAAGGAAACCTACCGGATAGACTTGGACCCTGCGTCAGAAGATGAAGGAGGAGCTCACGAGGGTAGGGGCGCGCCCACCCCCCTCGGGCGCGCCCCCTGCCTCGTGGCCCCCCCTTCGGTCCACCGACGTAACTCCTGCACCCATATATACCTACGTAACCTAAAACTTCCAGAACGGAGATTAGATCGGGAGTTCCGCCGCCGCAAGCCTCTGTAGCCACCAAAAGTCAATCGGGACCCTGTTCCGGCACCCTGCCGGAGGGGGGATCCCTCACCGGTGGCCATCTTCATCATCCCGACGCTCTCCATGACGAGGAGGGAGTAGTTCACCCTCGGGGCTGAGGGTATGTACCAGTAGCTATGTGTTTGATCTCTCTCTCTCTCTCTCTCTCTCGTGTTCTTGATTTGGCACGATCTTGATGTATCGCGAGCTTTGCTATTATAGTTGGATCCTATGTTTCTCCTCCCCCTCTTCTCTCTTGTAATGAATTGAGTTTCCCCTTTGAAGTAATCTTATCGGATTGAGTCTTTAAAGATTTGAGAACACTTGATGTATGTCTTGCCGTGCGTATCTGTGGTGACAATGGAATACCATGTGATTCACTTGATGTATGTTTTGGTGATCAACTTGCGGGTTCCGCCCATGAACCTATGCATAGGGGTTGGCATACGTTTTCGTCGTGATTCTCCGGTAGAACTTTGGGGCACTCTTTGAGGTTCTGTGTGTTGGTTGAATAGATGAATCTGAGATTGTGTGATGCATATCGTATAATCATACCCACGGATACTTGAGGTGACATTGGAGTATCTAGGTGACATTAGGGTTTTGGTTAATTTGTGTCTTAAGGTGTTATTCTAGTACGAACTCTAGGGCTGTTTGTGACACTTATAGGAATAGCCCACCGGATTGATTGGAAAGAATAACTTTGAGGTGGTTTCGTACCCTACCATAATCTCTTCGTTCGTTCTCCGCTATTAGTGACTTTGGAGTGACTCTTTGTTGCATGTTGATGGATAGTTATGTGATCCAATTATGATATTATTGTTGAGGGAACTTACACTAGCGAAAGTATGAACCCTAGGCCTTATTTCCATGCATTGCAATACCGTTTATGCTCACTTTTATCACTTGCCACCTTGCTGTTTTTATTATTTCAGATTACAAATACCTTTATCTACTATCCATATACCGCTTGTTTCACCATCTCTTCGCCGAACTAGTGCACCTATACAATTTACCATTGTATTGGGTGTGTTGGGGACACAAGAGACTCTTTTTTATTTGGTTGCAGGGTTGCTTGAGAGAGACCATCTTCATCCTACGCCTCCTATGGATTGATAAACTTTAGGTCATCCACTTGAGGGAAATTTGCTATTGTCCTACAAACCTCTGCACTTGAAGGCCCAACAACGTCTACAAGAAGAAGGTTGTGTAGTAGACATCAAGCTCTTTTCTGGCACCGTTTCCGGGGAGGTGAGTGCTTGAAGGTATATCTTGAGATCTTGCAATCAAGTTTTTTAGTTTCTTGTTTTATCACTAGTTTAGTTTATAAAAGAAAACTATAAAAAATGGAATTGAGTTTGTCTCATACGCTTCACCTTTTTAATATCTTTCGTGAGTATGATGGAAAGGATAATTGTGCTCAAGTGCTAGAAGAAGAAATCTATAAAATGTTTGGCACTAAATATTTGAATGATGAGCGTGATTGCAATGTTGTTAGTATGGATTCCTTGAATATCCATGATGCTAATGATATGCAAAGCCACAAGTTTGGGGAAGCTATGTTTGATGAAGATGATACTTTTTGTCCCCCAAATTTTGATGAGCAAATTTATTATGATGAAAGCATGCTTCCTATCTATGATGATTATTGTGATGACACGTATGCTTTAAAGAATAATGATAACCATGAAACTTTTCATCTTGATCTTAATTTACAATCACATGATAGTTATTTTGTTGAGTTTGCTCCCACTACTATTCATGAGAAGAAATTTGCTTATGTGGAGAGTAATAAAAATTCTATGCTTGTAGATCATGAAGAGAATGCTTTAGGTGCTGGTTCTATTGTTGAATTCATTCATGATGCTACTGAAAATTATTATGAGGGAGGAATATATGCTTAAAGTTTTGAAGTTATGCTTGTTTTACCTTCCTATGCAAGTTGATTCTTGTTCCCACAAGTTGTTTGCTCGTGAAATCCCTATGCATAGGAAGTGGGTTAGACTTAAATGTGCTAGTCATATTCTTCATGATGCTCTCTTTATGTTTCAATTCTTATCCTTTATGTGAGCATCATTGAAATCATCATGCCTAGCTAGGGGAGTTAAACGATAGCACTTGTTGGGAGGCAACCCAATTTTATTTTTGTTCCTTGCTTTTTGTTCCTGTTTAGTAATAAATAATTCATCCATCTTCTGTTTAGATGTAGTTTTATGCTTTTAATTAGTGTTTGTGCCAAGAAGAACCTTTGGGAAGACTTGGGGAAGTCTTTGTGATCATGCTGTAAAAAACAGAAACTTTAGCGCTCACGAGATTAGCTGCCATTTTTTATTGAAGAGTGATATTTAGTTAATTATTTTTGCAGATGATTAATAGATAAATTCCTCAGGTCCAGAAATTTATTTGAGAATTTTATGAGTTCCATAAGTGTACGTTTGATCCAGATTACTACAGACTGTTCTGTTTTTGACAGATTCTGTTTTTCACGTGTTGTTTACTTATTTTGATGAATCTATGGCTAGTAAAATAGTTTATAAACCATAGAGAAGTTGGAATACAGTAGGTTTAAACCAATATAAATAAAGAATAATTTCATTACAATACCTTGAAGTGGTCTTTTGTTTTCTTTCGCTA
Source organism: Triticum urartu (assembly GCF_056163025.1). NCBI lineage: Eukaryota > Viridiplantae > Streptophyta > Magnoliopsida > Poales > Poaceae > Triticum > Triticum urartu. The sequence goes on from NC_141877.1 coordinate 288,415,410, forward strand.
ACAGAGCTTACGAGTTTTCTGTTAAGTTTTGTGTTGTGAAGTTTCAAGTTTTGGGTAAGGATTCGATGGACTATGGAATAAGGAGTGGAAAGAGCCTACGATTGGGGATGCCCAAGGCACCCCAAGGTAATATTCAAGGACAACCAAGAGCCTAAGCTTGGGGATGCCCCGGAAGGCATCCCCTCTTTCGTCTTCGTTCATCGGTAACTTTACTTGGAGCTATATTTTTATTTACCACATGATATGTGTTTTGTTTGGAGCGTCAATTTATTTTGTTAGGATTTGCTTTCTGTTATTTAGAACAATGTGTTGCATCTTTTATTTCAAAAAAAGTGGCATTGATAGCCTTTACTATGCCTATGTTACAAGTATACATGTTGCTGTTTGAAAACAGAAAGTTTACCGCTGTTGCAATAATTCCCTAGAAAAGTCAGAATGTGATAAAATGTTGAAACCTTTTGCATATTAAGATCTGATAAATTTACTACAGTGGGAATTTTCTTTCATAATTTTTGGAGCTAGGGAAGTATGGATGCTGCAGCATTCTTTACAGACTATCCTGTTTAGGCAGATTGCTGTTATGTTTGTATTGTTTGCATATGTTTTCTTATTTAATGATTCTATTTGAGGATAGGACTATTAAATATGCAGAGGCATTTAGTATGCAATTTTGAATAATAATTTTAGTAATTTGCTACAGTAGAGTATGATAGGGTTTTGCAATGGTTTATACTAACTTATCTCACGAGTCCTTGTTGAGTTTTGTGTGGATGAAGCTTTTGAGATTTAGGGAGACCGTGATATGAGAGGAATTAAGGAGACACAAAAGCTCAAGCTTGGGGATGCCCAAGGCACCCCAAGATAATATTTCAAGAAGTCTCAAGCATCTAAGCTTGGGAATGCCCCGGTTGGCATCCCACCTTTCTTCTTCAACAACTATCGGTTAGTATCGGTTGATCCTAAGTTTTTGCTTCTTCACATGATGTTTGCCTTTCTTAGAATGTCATTTTATTTTGCTTTGCTTGCTGTTTGAATAGAATACCAAGATCTGAAATTAGTAAATGTTAGAGATGTTGGGGAACGTAGTAATTTTAAAATTTTTCCTACGCACATGCAAGATCATGGTGATGCATAGCAGCGAGAGGGGAGAGTGTGATCTACGTACCCTTGTAGACCGACAGCGGAAGCGTTAGCACAACGCGGTTGATGTAGTCGTACGTCTTCACGGCCCGACCGATCAAGCACCGAAACTACGGCACCTCCGAGTTTTAGCACACGTTCAGCTCGATGACGATCCCCGGACTCCGATCCAGCAAAGTGTCGGGGAAGAGTTCCGTCAGCACGACGGCGTGGTGACGATCTTGATGTTCTACCGTCGCAGGGCTTCGCCTAAGCACCGCTACAATATTATCGAGGATTATGGTGGAAGGGGGCACCGCACACGGCTAAGAAAACGATCACGTGGATCAACTTGTGTGTCTAGGGGTGCCCCTGCCCCCGTATATAAAGGAGCAAGGGGAGGAGGCCGGCCGGCCCTATAGGCGCGCCAAGGAGGAGTCCTCCTCCTAGTAGGAGTAGGACTCCGGCCGGCCCTATAGGCGCGCCAAGGAGGATTCCTCCTCCTAGTAGGAGTAGGACTCCTAGTAGGAGTAGGACTCCTACTAGGAGGGGGAAGGAAGTGGGGAGGGAGAAGGAAAGAGGGGGCGCCGCCCCCCTCTCCTAGTCCAATTCGGACCAGGGGGGAGGAGGCGCGTGGCCCACCTTGGCTGCCCTTCTCTCTCTCCACTAAGGCCCATATGGCCCATTACTTCTCTCGAGGGTTTCCGGTAACCCTCCGGTACTCCAGTTTTCTCCGAAATCACCCGGAACACTTCCGGTGTCCGAATATAGCCGTCCAATATATCAATCTTTATGTCTCGACCATTTCAAGACTCCTCGTTATGTCCGTGATCACATCCGGGACTCCGAACTAACTTCGGTACATCAAAACTCATAAACTTATAATATAACTGTCATCGAAACCTTAAGCGTGCGGACCCTACGGGTTTGAGAACAATGTAGACATGACCGAGACATGTCTCCGGTCAATAACCAATAGCGGAACCTGGATGCTCATATTGGCTCCCACATATTCTACGAAGATCTTCATTGGTCAGACCGCATAACAACATACGTTGTTCCCTTTGTCATCGGTATGTTACTTGCCCGAGATTCGATCGTCGGTATCTCAATACCTAGTTCAATCTCGTTACCGGCAAGTCTCTTTACTCGTTTCGTAATACATCATCTCGCAACTAACTCATTAGTTGCAATGCTTGCAAGGCTTATGTGATGTGCATTACCGAGAGGGCCCAGAGATACCTCTCCGACAATCGGAGTGAAAAATCCTAATCTCGAAATACGCCAACCCAACATTTACCTTTGGAGACACCTGTAGAGCTCCTTTATAATCACCCAGTTACGTTGTGACGTTTGGTAGCACACAAAGTGTTCCTCCGGCAAACGGGAGTTGCATAATCTCATAGTCATAGGAACATGTATAAGTCATGAAGAAAGCAATAGCAACATACTAAACGATCGGGTGCTAAGCTAATGTAATGGGTCATGTCAATCACATCATTCTCCTAATAATGTGATCACGTTAAAATGACAACACATGTCTATGGTTAGGAAACATAACCATCTTTTGATTAACGAGCTAGTCAAGTAGAGGCATACTAGTGACGTTTAGTTTGTCTATGTATTCACACAAGTATTATGTTTCCGGATAATACAATTCTAGCATGAATAATAAACATTTATCATGATATAAGGAAATAAAATAATAACATTATTATTGCATCTAGGGCATATTTCCTTCAGTCTCCCACTTGCACTAGAGTCAATAATCTAGATTACACAGTAATGATTCTAACACCCATGGAGCTTTGGTGCTGATCATGTTTTGCTCGTGGAAGAGGCTTAGTCAACGGGTCTGGAACATTCAGATCCGTATGTATCTTGCAAATCTCTATGTCTCCCACCTGGACTAGATCCCGGATGGAATTGAAGCATCTCTTGATGTGCTTGGTTCTCTTGTGAAATCTGGATTCCTTTGCCAAGGCAATTGCACCAGTATTGTCACAAAAGATTTTCATTGGACCCGATGCACTAGGTATGACACCTAGATCGGATATGAACTCCTTCATCCAGACTCCTTCGTTTGCTGCTTCCGAAGCAGCTATGTACTCCGCTTCACATGTAGATCCCGCCACAACGCTTTGTTTAGAACTGCACCAACTGATAGCTCCACCGTTTAATGTAAACACGTATCCGGTTTGCGATTTAGAATCGTCCGGATCAGTGTCAAAGCTTGCATCAACGTAACCATTTACGATGAGCTCTTTGTCACCTCCATATATGAGAAACATATCCTTAGTCCTTTTCAAGTATTTCAGGATGTTCTTGAACGCTGTCCAGTGATCCACTCCTGGATTACTTTGGTACCTCCCTGCTAGACTTATAGCAAGACACACATCAGGTCTGGTACACAGCATTGCATACATGATTGAGCCTATGGCTGAAGCATAGGGAACATCTTTCATTTTCTCTCTATCTTCTGCATTGGTCGGGCATTGAGTCTTACTCAATTTCACACCGTGTAACACAGGCAAGAATCCTTTCTTTGCTTGATCCATTTTGAACTTCTTCAAAAAAATTTCAAGGTATGTGCTTTGTGAAAGTCCAATTAAGCGTCTTGATCTATCTCTATAGATCTTAATGCCCAATATGTAAGCAGCTTCACCGAGGTCTTTCATTGAAAAACTCTTATTCAAGTATCCCTTTATGCTATTCAGATATTCTATATCATTTCCGATTAGTAATATGTCATCTACATATAATATCAGAAATGCTACAGAGCTCCCACTCACTTTCTTGTAAATACAGGCTTCTCCAAAAGTCTGTACAAAACCAAATGCTTTGATCACACTATCAAAGCGTTTATTCCAACTCCGAGCAGCTTGCACCAGTCCATAAATGGATTGCTGGAGCTTGCATACTTTGTTAGCTCCCTTTAGACCGACAAAACCTTCCGGTTGCATCATATACAACTCTTCTTCCAGAAATCCATTCAGGAATGCAGTTTTGACATCCATCTGCCAAATTTCATAATTATAAAATGCGGCAATTGCTAACATGATTCGGACAGACTTAAGCATCGCTACGGGTGAGAAGGTCTCATCGTAGTCAATCCCTTGAACTTGTCGAAAACCTTTTGCGACAAGTCGAGCTTTGTAGACAGCAATATTACCGTCAGCGTCAGTCTTCTTCTTGAAGATCCATTTATTCTCAATTGCTTGCCAATCATTGGGCAAGTCAACCAAAGTCCATACTTTGTTCTCATACATGGATCCCATCTCAGATTTCATGGCTTCAAGCCATTTTGCGGAATCTGGGCTCACCATCGCTTCTTCATAGTTCGTAGGTTCATCATGATCTAGTAGCATGACTTCCAGAACAGGATTACCGTACCACTCTGGTGCGGATCTTACTCTGGTTGATCTACGAGGTTCAGTAGTATCTTGTTCTGAAGTTTCATGATCATTATCATTAGCTTCCTCACTAATTGGTGTAGGTGTCACAGAAACTAGTTTCTGTGATGTATTACTTTCCAATAAGGGAGCAGGTACAGTTACCTCGTCAAGTTCTACTTTCCTCCCACTCAGTTCTTTCGAGAGAAACTCTTTCTCTAGAAAGTTTCTGAATTTAGCAACAAAAGTCTTGCCTTCGGATCTGTGATAGAAGGTGTATCCAATAGTTTCCTTTGGATATCCTATGAAGACACATTTCTCCGATTTGGGTTCGAGCTTATCAGGTTGAAGCTTTTTCACATAAGCATCGCAGCCCCAAACTTTCAGAAACGACAACTTTGGTTTCTTGCCAAACCATAGTTCATAAGGCGTCGTCTCAATGGATTTTGATGGTGCCCTATTTAACGTGAATGCGGACGTCTCTAGAGCATATCCCCAAAACGATAGTGGTAAATCAGTAAGAGACATCATAGATCGCACCATATCTAGTAAAGTACGATTACGACGTTCAGACACACCATTACGCCGTGGTGTTCCGGGTGGCATGAGTTGCGAAACTATTCCGCATTGTTTCAAATGTACACCAAACTCGTAACTCAAATATTCTCCTCCACGATCAGATCGTAGGAATTTTATTTTCTTGTTACGATGATTTTCAACTTCACTCTAAAATTCTTTGAACTTTTCAAACGTTTCAGACTTATGTTTCATTAAGTAGATATACCCATATCTACTTAAGTCATCTGTGAAGGTGAGAAAATAACGATATCCGCCATGAGCCTCAACATTCATCGGACCACATACATCTGTATGTATGATTTCCAACAAATCTGTTGCTCTCTCCATAGTACCGGAGAACGGTGTTTTTGTCATCTTACCCATAAGGCACGGTTCGCAAGTACCAAGTGATTCATAATCAAGTGGTTCCAAAAGTCCATCAGTATGGAGTTTCTTCATGCGCTTTACACCGATATGACCCAAACGGCAGTGCCACAAATAAGTTGCACTATCATTATCAACTCTGCATCTTTTGGCTTCAACATTATGAATATGTGTGTCACTACTATAGAGATTTAATAAGAATAGACCACTCTTTAAGGGTGCATGACCATAAAAGATATTACTCATATAAATAGAACAACCATTATTCTCTGATTTAAATGAATAACCGTCTCGCATCAAACAAGATCCAGATATAATGTTCATGCTTAACGCTGGCACCAAATAACAATTATTTAGGTCTAATACTAATCCCGAAGGTAGATGTAGAGGTAGCGTGCCAACCGCGATCACATCGACTTTGGAACCATTTCCCACGCGCATCGTCACCTCGTCCTTAGCCAATCTTCGCTTAATCCGTAGTCCCTGTTTCGAGTTGCAAATGTTAGCAACAGAACCAGTATCAAATACCCAGGTGCTACTGCGAGCATTAGTAAGGTGCACATCAATAACATGTATATCACATATACCTTTGTTCACCTTGCCATCCTTCTTATCCGCCAAATACTTGGGGCAGTTCCGCTTCCAGTGACCAGTCTGTTTGCAGTAGAAGCACTCAGTTTCAGGCTTAGGTCCAGGTTTGGGTTTCTTCTCTTGAGTAGCAACTTGCTTGCTGTTCTTTTTGAAGTTCCCCTTCTTCTTTCCTTTGCCCTTTTTCTTGAAACTAGTGGTCTTGTTGACCATCAACACTTGATGCTCCTTCTTGATTTCTACCTCCGCAGCTTTCAGCATTTCGAAGAGCTCGGGAATAGTCTTATTCATCCCTTGCATATTATAGTTCATCACGAAGCTCTTGTAGCTTGGTGGCAGTGATTGGAGAATTCTGTCAATGACGCAATCATCTGGAAGATTAACTCCCAATTGAATCAAGTGATTATTATACCCAGACATTTTGAGTATATGCTCACTGACAGAACTGTTCTCCTCCATCTTGCAGCTATAGAACTTATTGGAGACTTCATATCTCTCAATCCAGGCATTTGCTTGAAATATTAACTTCAATTCCTGGAACATCTCATATGCTCCATGACGTTCAAAACGTCGTTGAAGTCCCGATTCTAAGCCGTAAAGCATGGCACACTGAACTATTGAGTAGTCATCAGCTTTTCTCTGCCAGACGTTCATAACATCTGGTGTTGCTCCAGCAGCAGACCTGGCACCCAGCGGTGCTTCCAGGACGTAATTCTTCTATGCAGCAATGAGGATAATCCTCAAGTTACGGACCCAGTCCGTGTAATTTCTACCATCATCTTTCAACTTTGCTTTCTCAAGGAACGCATTAAAATTCAACGGAACAGCAGCACGGGCCATCTATCTACAATCAAACATAAACAAGCAATATACTATCAGGTACTAAGTTCATGATAAATTTAGGTTCAATTAATCATATTACTAAAGAACTCCCACTTAGATAGACATCCCTCTAATCCTCTAAGTGATTACGTGATCCAAATCAACTAAACCATGTCCGATCATCACGTGAGATGGAGTAGTTTCATTGGTGAACATCACTATGTTGATCATATCTACTATATGATTCACGCTCGACCTTTCGGTCTCCGTGTTTCGAGGCCATATCTGTATATGCTTGGCTCGTCAAGTATAACCTGAGTATTCCGCGTGTGCAACTGTTTTGCACCCGTTGTATTTGAACGTAGAGCCTATCACACCCGATCATCACGTGGTGTCTCAGCACGAAGAACTTTCGCAACGGTGCATACTCAGGGAGAACACTTCTTGATAATTAGTGAGAGATCATCTTAAAATGCTACCGTCAATCAAAGCAAGATAAGATGCATAAAAGATAAACATCACATGCAATCAATATAAGTGATATGATATGGCCATCATCATCTTGTGCTTGTGATCTCCATCTTCGAAGCACCATCGTGATCACCATCGTCACCGGCGCGACACCTTGATCACCATCGTAGCATCGTTGTCGTCTCGCCAATCTTATGCTTCCACGACTATCGCTACCTCTTAGTGATAAAGTAAAGCATTACAGCGTAATTGCATTGCATACAATAAAGCGACAACCATATGGCTC